>NC_058036.1:21368384-21637702 GCF_019176455.1 Solea senegalensis
CATACTAACCTATGACTTTTTTGTCACATTTTGGACGACATACTATACTATGACGTTTTTGACCGATTTTGGACGACATACTATATACTATGACGTTTTTGACTCATTTTGGATGACATACTATACTATGACTTTTTTGACCGTTTTTGGACGACATACTATACTTTGACTTTTTCAGCGATTTTAGACGACATATTTTACTTCGTAAGCTTGGCTGGGAAGTATAGGTCTGTTGGAACTTTGCGGCCGACCATATCTGTGTCTCATTCCAGGGTCTAAAGCTTGTGTATTGTGGATTTGTTGTCTGGATGGTGTCACAATGCATCACAGTGCCGTGGGCGGTCCAAGTTGCCACACGAATCGTGGATGCCTTCTCATATGGATTACAGTTACCTGTTTTTGAAGGATACATTTGTGTAAAGGGCAACATTGAGATTTGAGGGTGTGAGAGTCTGATAGTATAGTCAAAAATAAAATAGTGGCGAGAAATTTTTCTCTCCACTGATGCCCAGTGCCCATTCTTTCTTTATACATAATATAAACTTTTGGATTTATAAGTACAGTGAATGACTTAATTGTGTCTGCTGAAGACAGAAATAGAAGCCACAATAGTTTATTATTAGTCATTTATTGATGATTTGAATTTATTACAGATATTAAACGTCTTTAAACATGGCCAGCAATGAAGTTCCCAGGATGTTGAGTAAAATTACAGAGTAAGTTACAAGTAAAGTATATTCTTTAGATCCCCATTCTTCTTTTCTAATATGGATTATACAAACTAACGAAGCTGTGGCAATTAAACTATTTGTCTTTGATATAAATAAATAGCATTAATTTAAATGAATCACATTCAGCAGTGGAAAAAAAAAATCATTCATTACGTTACTAAACATTCAAATGTACTTAAGTTAGTAGTTAAAGAAGTGTTAAGGAAGTATTTGCTGCACAGTTGTCAGCACAGCAGCTAAGAAGATGGAGGTTGGATTATTTGCCAGGTTTCCGTCACTAGTGGCTGTAGAAAAAGTTAGAAAAGGCAGACAAAAAAAATTAAGTGAGTGAAAATATATCCTGCATGAATGAAATGAAACATGTGCAATGTCAGGGTTCGCATGAACACAACATGTATTAAAGTAAAGTATAACATCATCTGTAAAAGAGTATTATAAATAAAGCACTTTTCAAAGTAAAAATAAACCCCTGGTGAAGCTACTAGAGCAATAGCCACAAACCTGCAGACTGTGAGCCACATGTGGCCTGCAATAATAATATATTCAACATACAGTATATGTATATATATGGTTGTTTAATTAATTTAATTAGGACCTGAGCTCTCACACATACTTGCCAGAAGAGTCTCTCTAGCTCTCAGTGTGGATGTTTAAGAGGTCACTAATGTGCGTCTTTTACTTTGGTCTCAAAGTAAATTAATCGTTCAGATGCTCTGACCAGTTAAATCTGTGGTACAGATTTTTAAAAGTAAGGATTGCAACAAACGTTACTGCCAACAACAGTTAAATCAACTATTGTAGCGCCGGCAAAAATAGTGCAAACGAAGAACAAATGAGTGCATTCACCTGGGTCCTACATCCCAAATAAAAATGAAGAAGTTTCTCACCTTGTGTTGTTCCATTTGTGGGTGGATTTGTGGTTGTAGTTGTGTTGGAGTTGACTGCGTTTCCTGAGGAATGAATCTAGTTAGACGGTGCAATGTACTAAAATAAAATAACACAATAACAAACATTGTTAACTTCACCTGCGGTAGTATATCATTGACTTATATTTGAGGGTTCTATTGTTCCAGAGAGGAGTCTGGCATCTGCCTGATGTAAGTTATTACACATGCTATTTTAAATATAAACTATAACTGTAAAACAAAACTAAAAAAACATAATGAGTTATTTATTTAATATTCTCATTCACTGTCTGTTCTAGCTAAATAAAAAAAGAAGAAGCTTTTACCCTGTGTTGCTGTCACAGCACCATTTGATGCTGTGTTTGTTTCTGATGTGTTTATGTTGGGTGGAACAGTGGCTGCAGTGGTTCTGTTGGTCGTTAGGTTCAGACTAAGCAGGTCCAGTTCTGACTGCGACCGGCTGTTCAACCATGCCTGAACCACAGTGTCGTCCTCAAACAACTTCAGATCACTTATGTGTGCACCCAGGAGGCCTTGGACAGTGGGCACAGTCAAATTCTGCAAGAAACCATGAAGAGAAATTGTCAGAATATTATTTTAACAATACACAACGAGTAACATGAAAACACTTTGAAAACACTATGAACAAGGTTCATAGTCTGTTACATGCTTCAGAGTCATGTGATGGTTAAATGTGTTGTTGCAGGGAGATTGGGGCTGTTTCCACTCCCCCTACTGTCTGCTAGCAGAAAACCAGCCTTTCAAGATCAGGGAGGCCAGCCTGAAATCTTGTGAAGTCTGAGAGGGAGTTTGAGTTGCCATGGTTACTTAATAGTAACCATGGCAGCACCTGCAGGACACAGTTCCACATAGTGATGTCGTTTGGATTAATATTTGATTTACAATGGAGATTGTGACACCCCTGGTATATACAGTAGATTAAAGAAGTACCACCAGAGGAAGCTTGCATACCACTGGTGGTACACATACCACAGTTTGAGAACCATGGTTCTAGTGAACTGCAGTCTGTCATCTGTTTTGAAACAGTCACCGAAAAGAAAATGTGTGGCGAGGTCATGGCTAAAAATGTTGCTGTCCATCATGGCTGAGTAATGAAGATTTTTTTTTTGTTCCTCTGGGTTTTCACGTGCATCTTCATATTTCTTTTTGTTTCATATTACACTTCAGTCTAACATTCTTCCATTTAAAATGTAAATGATATACACATTGCATAAAAAACATTTTTTTGACCTAAAAGCAGAACACATCCAAAATCATTTTTGTAATGATCTCAGCAAGAATCCTTACAGTGATCACGTTGAGATCCAGGTGCCGGAAAACATCTATATCCATGCTGAGGTTCTGCGTTGACAGTGCATTTACAGCTGACTGAGGCGCTCCACCTGCACTCAGAGCGGAGAAGAAATCCTGACGTTAGAGAGGAGTTCCACACACATCTAGAAAAAAGCCATTAAGACAGGTAACATGTATTCTCACCCAAATAGTTCTTAATCAAATTGTAATAAGAGGTTGGATTGCCACGCTGTGAGCTGAAGGAAATGTTGCTGATCTCATACAGGACTTTGGCCTGCTCAGTCGAGCATGACTCCAGATTCAAGGTGTTGGCATTTCTGGTGAGATAGAAGGAGAAAGTGTCATAAACTGTTAAACTCTCACTCACGGTGGCCGTGCTTGGGCATCATGCTGACACTCACCTGATACTCCCCGGGGTGATGGTCTCCAGAGTGCTGATGTCCAGTGAGCACAGGTTGGAGTCAATACTGTTGAGCTCAGCGCTGCCCAGAGTGTTCCCAGAAGTATTCAGATATCTCATGATGATTTCTTTGCTCTAGACGACATCACAGTAAATCCCAGTTAGCACACTAATACTTATGTCTGTGACATATTCTCTACCCCAACCCCTTGGTTCCTGCCACTTGGAACCACAACTGTAATTGTGGGAATTCTGCTCATGCATACAGTGTGATTTAGACATGAGGCGCTGCTGTATAATAGCTATGTACAACTGTTTTAAGTTTCTAAATTCTTCTTCAGAGGTTTTTTGGAGAATTACCTTCGCTGCCTCCCATGTTCCATCCTCAGGTTTCATGAGCGCTGCTAGGGTGTCGATTGTGGTGATGTTCCACTTGGAAATGTCCTGGAGTGTTGCCACACGGGACACTGAGCCGAGAACTTGGACTTCATTATCAGAGACACCAGATGGGTATGCCTGGAACAACCAACAGTTTACAATTATATATTCACCATGTTGAATAGTTCAAATTCCACCATACACATGTATATCAGCGTCTTTTTGACATGATAACAAAAACAATCATGTAAACTAGTCCAAGAAATGTAATCACTGTGTCGAACACGTACCTCATTGAGTTTTCTCAAAATGGTTCTCTGGAAATCGTCATCGTCCACTTTCTCACAAATAGAGTTAAGATTGTCCTTCAGAACAGGGACGTCCAGGCAGAGGTCAAATTGTGTCTGGTCATAGCCGAAGGGGAAGGACGGGTCGTTGACTATGACTTGGGTGATGTTGCCCTCGGTGCAACCTTTTAATCATGAGTGAGACGGTGAGAGATAAAGTTACATTAACATGGTAAAAAAAGCAATATTTTTTTACATGGCCTGATAAATCAGCTATAAAGAAAGACCATAATATTTCTCTTGATTAATTAACACATTCATTGGCTAATAGATTCAGCAAAAACTTTACCTGCTCCTCGTTTGACCCTGCGGGCACTGACATGTGTGAACAGTCTCTTGAGCTTATTCTTCTTACATTTTCCTCCCCTCAGTTTGGGCATAAATTTCCTGAGGAATCTTTTCTTTGTTCTCTGAAAAAAAGTTGGAAAATGAACGCGGTATTTCTTATGGAACTATAAAATAACAATAATAATAAAAAATGTTATAACACAAAACAGTATCAAAGCTACAGTTATACACATACACGTTTGATACGTCTCCATATCGTTCCTGTGAAATACAGAGGGAGGCTCCCCAGTTTCTCCAGTGTTTGCTTGTTCCAGACGGAGACATCCCTGAACACACAAGACATATTCTTAGAATGGTCGCTACAGAGACCGTAACAGGTGAGCATGCATTTGCATCTAGCCGGTCACCAATGAAAAAGTCAAGCCTTCTTATCATTCTTGGGTGACGCAGACATTTGTGCCACCTGCTGCTCATCTGGGTGAACTACCTCCAAATATTTGCTTTACAGCAATTGATGGAAACACAGATAACTGTGCATTTTCTTTTACCACATTTTTTTGAAAGTTCAATTCAAATTTCTAATGCATTGTAATGGAAACATAGCCTGTGGTCTAGCATTTCTTGCAATTATCAAATGCTATTCTATATCTTTTCTAATCTAAATTTCCCCACTGTGGGACTAATAAAGGACTATCTTATCTTATCTTTTGCCTGGGTCAGATACCAAAGCAGATTTTTTTCTTGTTACCATCAAATCCACCATCTGTCTCCTCTATTCAGTGTGATATACAGTGAAAAATTAAATTTTTGACCTGATTCTGTTCACTACAGTGGCGCGACAATGAAAAATAAACCCACACATGTCGCACATTTCAAAAGTGTGACTCTTTCTAACAGGTTCAGCTCACTGTGCGTTTGTTGATTATGTGAAACCGTGTGAAATCAGTTCCTGTACCCATATTGTGTTTTCCCAGACAGCAGCAGTGCCTCCATGGCAGCCACTTGATCGTCATTAAGATCTTTGCAGGTTTTGAGATTTTCCAGGATTTCAGGATCAGAGTTCTCGATGTAAGAGTTGTTCAGAGTGCAGGCCATTTTCCCCATGACCACCACATCCTCTTTTCTCAGTTTGAAGCTATTTATGCCCTGTATAGTAGAAAATAACGTATAAAATTATAATGTGTGTAACAGTGCAAAAGCAGTGAATTAAATGAGTTCACACGATACTGATGAAGTCTATCAGCTCCACATGAGCTCTCTGTGTCTTTCAGTATAATTGTGTTGTGTTGTAATGTTGCCTGCGACTCCCACGTTGCACAGAGTGAGACCTTTTATGTCACAGCTGATTCAGGCAAAGTGGAAGCACAACAGTTACACGGCACGAGTAAGACATACAAGTTCTACAACGGCTGAAAAGACAAAGACGTTTCAGAAGTGAATTCTTCTGCTAAAAATAAACCTGGACATTCAATAGGTAACGATGTGGAAAGACAGACGTACAACACATACAGAAACGTACTGAAGTTCTATAGAAACAAAAATCTAACGTCTTGCTCAACAAAGAGTTTGTGTGTGTGTAGTGGGATTTATATCTTTGTGGGCTGGTATGTGTCAGTCCTCATTCTAGTCTGTGTTCATATAAACAATCAATCCGATCATGACTTCCTGTGTTTCCATTTTGTTACTGATGAGAATTCCATTCCAAAAAAGCATTCTTCTGCTTCTACTGCGCATGTCAAAATAAAAGAGTTCCATTCCAACTGCACGCTTGATGCACGTGTACTCACACATCATTTAATTTTGCATCCATGTGAACCATGAACTTCAGGATGAAGACATGTATTTTGTACATGTAAACATAGCTAATGGGAACTCATATCACTCAAATGTGTCTTGTTGTTTTTCTTTGTTGTGTTAGACGATGATGTGATGATGTGTGTGGTACTGACCAAGCATCCCCTGGCTCGTCTGAACAGCTTTGAGTTTCTCCTCAAAACGCTGGACGCCACAGTAAAGTCTGCAGCACCTACTGCAGAAAAGTATGACCTGCAGTTGCTGCTCTGGACATCTTTTTCACTACAGTGGATTGAAATAGAGAGGAAAACTTCAGTGAAGAAATGAACTGGGTTTTTGTGGCACAACTTAAGTTCAGTACAACAACTGTGCACAGAAAAAGACTTACGAGAAGTACAGAAGCATGTCCGAAGGATAATCTGCAAAGTTCTGGGATATGTTTCCATTAAGCAAGTTGTACATGCAAGTCAGCTGTAGAACATGATAAGAAAATAAGTTGTTTTTTGTTTGTTTTTAAATATACATCTCCAGTTTTATGCATTCAACTTATTTATTTTCAACTTCTCATCACATCTTCATTTTACCTGTGATTCCTTCAGCACCACCTTTGTCCTGCGTCTCCTTGGTCTGCAGGAACGGATGAGCCTGCGGACTCTGGTTTTTTTAATTTTCTGTACTGTTGTGCATGAGAACCCTTGCAGCACAGAGGGAGAAAGCCTGCAAGTAGAGAGTGGAACAATGGTATTGGAAAAATAAACAAAGGTACAATAAATTAGACCTTGTAGGAGTTTTTCACTTACTGCTCAGTGTCAAAGTCTGATGTACCCACGCTGTCAAAGAACATGGCAGCCTAGACAAAAAATATCAAAAACAGAAACACAGCTACTTAGAAAAAGAAAAGAAAAATAATTAATAAATAAATAATAAGCACAAAAACAAAAAACAACCAGGGTTGTTTTAATAATAATATAAATAATACAAATAATAATAATATATTATGACATAAGTGAAAAATGTAAAACACTAAACATATCAAATCTAGTACGATCTCTCCAGATAAAGTGAAAAATGGGGACAATATAATAATAGTTAAGAAAACAGAACAACTTAAGTTGGCATTTCCATCTCACTATTGGGAATTACTTTTACTTCTTCATGCTATTGTAAAGGAATAGAGTCAGTTACTGTGTAAAGGTGACCTCATGCATTCCCTCACACTTTTCCACCATAACACACTCTCTATGCAAAAGAGGGATTATGGCATGTTTATATTTAATAAAGTAACCATGGTGATCCTGACATCTTTCTTCCCTCTCTCTCTTCTGTGCTATGCTTGCTGACCTGATCTGGCTTCCACTTCTTTTTGTTGACCACAGTGATGTTCACAGACTCCTCCGAAAACACCAGCAGAGATGGTGGGATCTCAGTTGCCATGGCATCAGGAACATTCTGCACCACTTTTGCTGGACTTGAGTCCACAGACACAATCTAAAAAAAGAAGATGCATGAGCGTCAGTGTGATGTGATCACTTTCTTATTACAGTGTTTACCTGCACACATTTATACTAACCTGGTATTAAATCAATTCAGTTAGTCAGCACATATTATTTTAACATATGAAATGCATATAGATCAGTTTACAAATACTCTGTATGACAGAGCATGCTGGTAGAAATGCCTCATGTTTTTAAGTTTTTAACATCAGGGCTTTGTGCTGTTCTGGTACTGGATCACAAAAAGACTGTGTACCTTTTGGACAAAGGTCTGTTGGACAACTGTTGGGGCTGTTAGCATGCTGGAAACAAATGTGCTGTTCCCAGAGATCTGGAGGAGCTCAGACGCTGGTATTGATTTTATTGACGTGGATGGAACTCCCACGACAAGTGTACCAAGAGATTGCAGGGAGGATCCAGTGTTGATCTGTTGAACACACACACACACAGTCATTTTATATTGAATCATTTATGGTTAGTGAATCCATGTGCTACTTTTTTTCTTACTCCAGAGTCCGTGAAAACTTACATGAACTTTACAAACAGACACAATCTGGCTTTTGTGACAAATAATACATTTAAGAGTTTACCAGGGCACATAGCAATAATTGCACATGGGTCACAAAATGGACCATTTTTCTTTTCTTTTTGTTCATACAAACGAGCCAAGTGAACTTTGAACTGTGATGCATTTCCATATTTCACAAATTCAATCTGATTTGAAACATTTTTAGAACTTTTTGCTCAGGTGTGTTTTTATAGTTGGTGAATCACTAATGGCAGCAAGGCACAGGAATTTAACAAAGGTTAGATAAATCTGACAACAGCAGCTTTTATTTGATCAAATGCAGACAACATGTGAGCTTCAAAGCATGTAATCTTTCATCATTTTCAGCCGTATTGAAAGGACAGAAGAGCTCATTATACCTGGAAGCCTGATTCAGTCAGTCTTTGGATGATAGTTGTGGCCTGCTCCTGGTTCCAGGTGCTGATAATGTTCAGTGTTGATAAAGAGACACGCAGCACTGATGGGTTAATAGAGGTGATCTGCTTGATATTGAGGCCGGCACTGGCACTGCCAAAAGTTGCAAATGTCTCTGGGGTGAAGGTCTGGATGTTGGATGCCAGAGCAGCAGACCTCTGTACAATCACAATAAATCAATTTTACACAGAATTGTCAAAACATCAGAGAGTCAAAGTGCCAGCATTAGATTTATGAAACATAATCTCGAGTCAAAGACAGCCTTTATTCATCTAATCCTCTTCATATTCACATCCACAGTTTGTCACATGTTTACTGGAGAACACAATAAAATGTAATGTGAAACTAAACTGAAAAAAAACAGGAAAATGAACCGTGATGTTGTTGTTTTTTACATCCACAAAATGAAAATCACTGATTGGGATCTGGTACCTCAGGGTTTTCACTTCCATTGCAGAGTGTCCTCAGATCGTCCAAGATGCGTAAGGTGTCAGCCTCATTCACAGAAGTATAAGCCACTCCTGGGACATCAGAGGAGCACAGGAAAAAGCCTGGAAGCCTAGAAGGAAAGAGCCACACGTTATCTTTCAACCTCATGTAAGTATTCACGTGAAGCTCTTCAACACTAACATTCATTTAGACACTCACATGTTTTTTGATTTGGTGCATTTTGAAAAATAAAAATAAAATGACACTCACTTCATTAGGTTGTAGGTTGGGTTGAATTCAAACAACTGAGAGATGTAACTGTCAGTGACAGTTGCTGGGATGGCTGTGTTGTTGAAGAGCTCCAGGTTAGCTGGGTTCGTGAAGAACACTTCAACCTTAAAAGATAAATACGTCAGACCGTTGTTTTATAACTAGAGTTACTGCACAGTAGTTGTCTGGCTCTCAGTCAACACAGTTTTTTTACATACTCATTTTGACTTAAAGTGGAATATGGTCGCCTTCTCCCCTTTTTCTCTACGGAGCTCCCCCTACAGTTTCTAAGTACACATTTACCACATACACCACGGTAAACATCCATCCATCCATTGTCTACCACTTTATTTTATATCGTCATGTTATATATTATGTTATTTTAACACTCCCATAATTTGTTTTATTGTAAAGAACCTCTGTTTTGAAACATCCTAAATAAATAAAGTTATTATTATTATTGTTATCACAATTTTACTCCACTTACTCCACTGGCAGAGGTGAAGGTGGTAAAGTCATCCGCAGTGATGAATGTCACAAAACTGCCGATGTAATTGACAAACCAGGAGGTAGAGTTCAGTTCTGGATCACTGGCATTGTAGCATGTGGCTTCAGAACCTACAGAACCTGGGGGAGGGTAGATAAGAGGAGATTAACAATTCAACAAGTTAATTAGACACTTAATACAGAAGATGAAAAGGGAAAGGGATTTCTTGTTTGCCAGATAGTGAGGCCATGCCTCTTTAGGAAATTTTGTCTTCTACATCAGCTGACATTTATTTATTATAATCACAGTGGAGTAACTGCTGTTGTGCTCTCCATATGCTGCAATAAGCTCACTCTCTGTGTGGCAAGGTACTTACTACAGTGTTCCTATCACTTTACCAGTTTTAGATGGTAGCAGCTCACGAGCAGCTCATCATATACAGTGCGTAAAACTTACCAGAGCTCAAGTAGTTTCTGATGGTGGTGTATACATCACTCTGTCCAAAGTCAGAGGTGTTGTATGTAAAGTTGGTTCCCATCACAGAGACTCTAAAAACAAATTGATCTGTATCAGCACGTGTGTGATAGTGAAAGTGCTGAAATAAAGAGAGTGAAAGTTCACTTACAGTCTCTGGAAAGCAAAACACGAAGCATTCTGCACTTCGGTGAAATTGATGAGACTCTTGCTGAGGAATTTCAGATAGTTCTTCAACCTGAGGTCAAACCAGGCATTAGCCTCTGATTTGCTGTTGCTGCTCAGGGCTGAAGGCCACACACAGGGGAGGGTCACTTTCTTCACATCGTCTGGAACGTCCTCCTGTTGGTGCACAAAAAAAAGCAATAAGAATGATTCATGAAGCACGTTACAGAGATCACACAAACTCTTTATTTTAAACTGTCAAAGTTATTAAAACTTGAAACTCTCAAAGTATTATTTAAATGAAATGATAAAAAGCAATAAGCAATTTGCAACCGGGAAATATCATGTTTTTGATGTATTTCATTTATGTATTCTATACAGTATAGACTACTGCATGTGTTAAGGTTGATGTAACACCTGGGATAAGATGGGAAATCTCCCTTTTACAAACACACGTGTGCAAAAACATATGTTAATATTGCAACAAGTAAGGGAAGTACATTCTCCAGGAAGGCAGGAGTGTTGTTGTAGTTGTTATAAACGACACAGATGTCAGAGTTGTTGTCAATCACATGGGGTTCATTGAGGAACAGACTCAGCTCTGAGGTACTGATGGTGTCTAGAATCTGAAGAGAAAAGACAGGGTGCAAATAATTATTAAAAAATCAAAATGCTCAGAAAAATAATACTAATGATAATAACAGTAATACTAACTATAATAACTACTGTGTTACCACCGGTAGAGGTGGACATGACACTCTGTGACCCTATTTCATTTGTCATGCATATCAATGGCCATAAAAATGCCAAAAAATTATACTTTTCTAGGCTAGGCACGGCAAGGCAAAGCAAGGCAAGGCAAGGCAAGGCAAGGCAAGGCAAGGCAAGGTAAAGCAGCTTTACTTATAGAGCGCATTTCATATACAAAGGCAACTCAATGTGCCCAGTTCTGCTGGTATAGCTTGTTCCAGTTGTTTGCAGCATAACAGCTGAAAGCTGCGTCACCATGTTTAGTTTAAACTCTGGGCTCCACTATCTGACAGGAGTCAGTAGAGCTCAGAGCCCTACTGGGTTTATATTCTACTAATATGTCATTCATGTATTCTGGACCTAAATCATTCAGTGATGTGCTGACCAGTAGCAGAAATTTAAAATCTATTCTATAGCTGACTGGGAGCCAGTGTAAAGACTTTAGAACTGGAGTAATGTGCTCTGATCTCTTTGTTCTGGTTAAAACTCGAGCTGCAGCGTTCTGAATGAGCTGGAGCTGTTTAATGCTTTTTTGTGGGTCCAGTTAAAAGACCGTTGAAGTAGTCAAGTCTACTTGAGATGAAAGCATGAATCAACTTCTCCTGGTCTGTTTGAGACATAAAACCCTTCACTCTAGATATGTTTTCAAGCTGATAGAAGGCTGTTTTGGTGATTGATTTAATATGACTGAGACTGAGGTCAAATCTGAGTCTATTACCATGCCAAGGTTTTGGACTTGGTCCCTAGTTTTTAGAGAGAGCGACTCAAGATGTTTACTGACAGCAATCCTCTTCTCTTTATTGACAAAAACAATTATCTCAGTTTTGTCCAGATTTAATTAATAAAAGTAAATGTTGGTTCATCCAATTTGTTACTTGCTCTACACAGTGACACAATGACTGTATTGGACTGTAGTCATCTGGGGACAGTGCTAAATATATCTGCATGCCATCTGCATAACTGTGATAGTTTACATTAGAGTTCTGCAGAAATTTACCCAAAGGCAGTATAGATAGTTCAGTATAGACTGAACAGAAGGGGTCCAACAACTGACCCCTGAGGAACTCCACGTAATAGTCACTTGATTGGATTCATAAGTCCACTGGTGTTCAAGAAATTGCTGAGTTGATTAAAGACTACTTTCTCAATGATCTTGGCTATAAAAGGAAGATTTGAGATAGGTCTGTAGTTAGTTAACATGGAATGTGCTCCTGTGTGTATGACAAGAGATTTCACTGTTGGATGCTCAGCAGTGATTTCCAGAATTTTCTCTGAGATGTCAGACACCATGTCATTGGTAAAACAGAGTACTTTGGTGGTTTTGTTGTTGCAAAAGTATTTATCTTATTCACAACTCGGTCACCCACTATCAGTGTTTGAGGCTCAGTGGTTTGCTCTTTCTGCAGTCTTGTAGTATATGATTTAGCCTCATACCTTTCTCTGGTGCTGGAAGATGACCTTTCTTTTGGGGAGTCAGGGTCTTGTAAAAGCGGAACAAATCTGTTCTCTAGTAGATTCCCTGTGTCTTGGGTTGGTTTGCTCTTACTTTTTGTTGTAGCCACAGTCTACGGCTGTTTTCTCCTTGGTGCTGGGTTTGAAGAGACCCTCCTGTGCGATGGCAGTGCAGGCCACTTCGGGTGCTGGCTTCTGCCTGTTAACCGTCTTCCCATATCTGAGGGAAGCGATTTATCTATAAATAATTTATGCTTTGGCTTTGCACCAAGAGCGTTCCAGGGAGGACTGCTGGTTGATTTACTGCCTGTTACGTCCTCTTCCACCTCTGGGTGGTGTAGTTCTCCCTGTCTATATTTTCTGTTGGCTGCTCTTGTTCTCTGCCTCTCCCTAATGTGTTCCAGGTGTGGATCCTAATCATGGGGTGGAGCCACTATCTAGAAGAGCAGGTCTTCTGCAGTGTGAGTCTCTCTCGCTCATCTGAGGCGTGTCTCCACACCAACTGAAGCGCCTGCCATTTTCCAGCTTTTGTTATGTTTTCACATTCCTGATTGCTTCAAATTCCCTGTTTAAAATTATTTTGTAAATAAATACCCCTAGATACGTGCTCCTTTTGACTCTGGTCATGGTTGTGTTGCAGTTAGGGTACCTTGTACTTGGCTTGTAACACTGCCTGTAACACCAGCTTCCTGGTGGTGCTTATTCGCTGTCTGTTAGCCTGCTCTTGTCCACTGATTTGGGTCATCGGTAGAGTGGTTTCATTTCCATATTGACCATTTACCTCTACATTGACTTCGAATCACTGCATTTTCATCTCCAGTAGTGCTATCTTCTGGAGAAGTCATCTGTGGAAAAGGGAGGCATCTTGCTGCTAATTAGCTTAGCTTAGATAAGCTCCTCAATCCCAGTCACTATAGTGCAGGCTTGTGCGGCTGATAAGCCACACTCAAGAAGTATGAGTTTAAATAATAGTGGTAGCCTTCAGATACTTTCATAAATTAAGCTCCCAGTGATATAGAAGTATTCAGGACCTGCTTCCCATAAAATTTGTAGAAAAAGGACAGGATTGCAATGGAGAAAAAAGAAAGTAATGCGAAGAGCAAAGAGCGAAGCAGTGCAGTCTCTTCAAGAGACTGGAGACTAAGTGCATCTATATTCTATATCACCTCTGATTCCCGTGTCGGTGGCAGAAGAGATGTGAATGTGGACAGATCTGGGAAGCCAAAGCTGAGGAAAGTGTTCCTCAGGAAGATGTAAAAGCTCCCACCACTGTAACACTTGAGTGGCATTGGACCTTCAATTAAACACAAATGTAATTATTGTACACTCACATACAGATGGAAATTTCCCTTAGTCATACATAATTTCATTTAATAGTTTTCATGGTAACTGTTAGGTTAGGCAAGGTGGTTGTGAGATCATCTCATGTACAGACCTTGGAGGTAAAGAATTGTGTTTCTCAAGATCTCCTTTTGAGTGTTGTTCCTTAGTGTCACATGTAATGTGTCCAATAATGTGATCCTAAATTTCAGATTGAAGAACATTAGTCAAAAGCAATGTAAACGGTACAGCGATCGGAATGATAGTCCCCACCAGATACTTACATCTCTTGGCTGCTGTTACAACTCCTGTTCTTCCCGATGTCAAACAAAGGTGTCACCAACCTGGGAGAGAGGTCAACTAGGAGAGGGCTTAGTCGAACTTTGAGCCACAGCAGGAATTCTGTGTCATTTATAGCTGGAGAGGTCAGGTTCCCTCTGTCAAACACTGCCTCAAGGAAGGCAGATTTCACCTCTTCGGTGTAGTTGGCTGGGTGGATCTAGGGGATTTTACAAGTTGTAAGAGTGTTAGATGTTTTATCTACAAAGAAATAATATTGTACTTTAAAGATATTATAATTGTGTCAAACATCCAATAAATTAGCTAAATAGGGGTGGGAATCACAGAGTACCGCACGATACAATACAATATGCGATACATGGTCCACGATACTAATAATATCACAATACAACAATTCTGTGACAATCAATATATTGCAAGACAATCATATAAGTGATACATCACCATATCTGTCTAACTGAAGAAAACAAAATGTCTATTAAAAGTGCAGGATTTCTCTATTTATTCACAACATAGAGAACAAAGTACATAAAGTTCTGCTGTAAACTCCCTCTTCTTCAGTCATGAAACGTCTGCCCAAGTTTTCCTCATTCATTTGAGCAGCACAGTTGTACAGAAAATGTTTCCAAATCCTACAGCGTGGTAAGTGTGTAATCAGCTATTTGACTAATAAAAAAACCTGAACAAATTCAGTTAAATGGATACTCACCTCAATGGCAGGTGAGACTTTGTCAAAGAAAGCACCAAAGTAAACAGGGTTGATGACTGTCATGACCTTTGTCACGTCCTCCTTCGTCTCAAGCTGTGATGGAATTTCTGCAAGTTGGGCCAGCTGACTGAAAGTGAGAAGATCTGCAACGTCCACCTGAAAGTGACAAGCAACATTCAGTGAGTGGACATCAGCTGTGGACCTCTGACCTATTTTGGCATGAACGGTACTTGTAATTAATTCAAAGAACAGTTAGTATGTTGAAAGTTGAAGTTGACTTTTTTTCTCTCTTGCTCATGTATATTAATGTGCAAATAATCATTAAAATACCAATGTATTAGCACATCTTGGCTTATTGTAAATAATAAAAGGTGAACACTAAACTGAAAAGACTAAATATCAAAACCTACTCCTCTGAAATTGTTCTTCAACGCCACAAAATCCATGAAGGTGGCATGCACAAGGAACCTGCCAAAGTTGTCTTCAAGCCACTGTCTGTCATCATTCACAGACTTAACACAGGAGAGACCTAGGAATAAAAATACTCATTTCATGAAATGTGACCAAATATTTCACTGTGGATTGATAAACATAAGCACATAAGTACTAACAAAGATAATTATGAAATCCAAGTTACCTGAGGATGTATGTCCTCTCAGATAATCCTTTGTAAATTTGAAAACATGCTGAGTCTGCCTCACTGTGAAGAAACTGAAAACGTTGTTGCATCCCTTGACACTGTGAAGACAAAAAAATCCCAAATGTTTCATTCATTGCAATGTGCAAGAAAGTATTAACAGTTTTTTTTTTTTCTAAATTTAACATTTTACTTATATAATCAATATGGAATAATTGTAAATTTGAGCTTACATCTCCTGATAGGAGTCACAGCTGATATTTTGAGGAATAATTTCAAGCATGCTTGAGTCAATGCTTGGGAGGAACAGGGGTAGGTAGATCTGGAACCATAACTTGAATCCCTGAGCATCTAACATGGATAGTTTTGGGCCAATTGATAATAGTGTCAGATTTAGGATGGTGTCACGCACTCTTGGCTCAATAGTTGTCAAGTTTTGCTAAAAAAAAAAAGAAATAAATAAAAAGACAAACAACAAGGGTTAAAATTTGTCAGGTTGTACTTTCCATTTTAGTCAGAATAATCAGCAAGCCACACATGATTTATACTCACCTCTGCAGCCCCACTAACAAATTTACCAAAGAAAGTGCCAAGGTCTTCCACAGGTGAGGACACAGTAAGCGTTGTGAAAACATCTCTCACAAGGGTTTCATTTGATAAGATGTTTGGTTCAAGAAGCAGTTCAGCTTTTTGTGTTGAAGAAAGAGAGTCCACGACGTTCACCTAAGAGAAAGGTGTTAAAATCATAAATATTCAGGGTGAAGCAGTTTTATATATTATTTCAAAAGATTAGCATTAATGTTTGAGACAAGCTCACCCAGACACTGTAATATAGAATGTTCTTCAAAACATAAACCAGCCAAACCATAGACTGACATAAAATTAACAACTAAATTAAATTGGACAATGGGTAAAATCTGAAAAGGTCTTTTCATAGGAAACTTTAAGCACTCTACTGTTTCAAGGAAGGTTGGGAGAGGAATGTGTGACTTACCGCAGAGATGTTCAGCGCTTTGAGGTCAGTATATGTTGCATACTGTGAAAATGGACCCATGTTTTCCTCAAGCCACTCAGCATCACTCTTACTTCCTGGCCTACAAACTGAGGTCAATACATGGATGTTAGTGTATCTAACAGCTACCTAGCATTCTTGTTTATTGATGCAGATGACACAAGTTTTCTTCCCAATGCCATTTCAGCAGACACTAGACGCAAACTCAAGCCCATGGACAAGTCCACACAAGAAAACCATGTGGCATGGTATACGGCAGCGTCCCTACCTGGCTCACTGATGACCCTGGCAGATGTGAGGTAAGCCAGCATGGCATTTGAGATTCCAAGTCGTCTGCGCTCAGGCATTCCAGGGAAACCTTTGACCATCCCACTCACACTGCAAAAATTCAAATGGAAACAATTTTGCAGAGTCCCATGGTTGTGTTTTCACAATTTGGTGCGTGCTTGTGACATTCTACTCACACAACTTGGTAGTTTGTGCAGTTTATATTTGCGGCTACATTTGTGAGCATCACTGCACGGAAACCTGAAAGGACGGGAACCAGTTTGATGTGGAACCAAGCAAACCAGTCCGCTGTGTTGAAGTCGATCAAATGGGGACTCATGATGTGGAAGGTCCTGTTCATTATGCGATCGCTCACAACAGGTTGGAAGTCAGGGCTCTGTCAAATTGCAACGTCAGAGGATATAAGCACCACACGGTTAGCACGATTCAAGCACACTGCACGAGATAGCAGGAGGAAAGTAACAGAAATATGCGACATGAGCGGGTCCCCCTACAACTGCTCTTGAGGATGAGGCCCAAATTCAACGGGTTGCCTTTGTTAGGCTGAAAGTCTGCAATTTTATTCTTCTCCCCCCAGCGCCAAGTGGTGTATACCTTTTCGTCTGCCGTCAGCTCTGTCAGGAATTCATTCACACTTTCCAGAGCATCGCCTTTCTCGAGTTGCTCAAACACAAGGTCGATTTGCTCCGTGTCATTGGATGCCCCTGACGTCAGTGTTAGCTGTGCCATCTGAGCGGGAGTGAAGGCCGACAAGGATTCAGCCTAAAAAAAAAAACAACGTCAATATGTCATCAAACAGCAGTAATTGCAAAAATCATTGCTCAGACGTTTCAGTTTGGGAAGTGAAGCATAATACAACTTCAGTCTCCACTTACAGCGGAGACGTTGGGATTGAGGAGCTTTAAATCCGACAGGGTTGCAAAACCAGAGAAGACACCAAGGTTTGCCTGTAGCCACTCTGTGCTTCCGTTGCTAGATGAGACACAGCCAGGATCTGCAAAGAAGACAGAAGCAAATATCACTGGAGGGATGCTGCATTTATCGGGACTGAGGCTATACCGTATTGAGCCTGACTGCTTGCCCTTACCTGACGAGCCATTTCTTGAGAGGAACGGTTTGATGAAATGAGTGAAGACTGCTTGCTGTCTCTCTCTGTCCATGAATGACTTCTGACCGCTGAATGCCCGGACACTGAAATTTGAAAGGAGCACATTTATTGTCTAACCAAAGCCAAGCTGCCGGGGCCTCCACCTCCTGGTTGGTGTACAGTGGAGCAACTTATCATGGTGTGTACAGTGGAGCAACTTATCATGTATTTGCTTACACGGTCTGGTAAGTTTGGCAGCTGAAGTTGTTTGAGCTGAGGCAGGATAGGAAGTTCCTGGATGGAGAAGCCAAAAACGGAGGGATCCTTGTCTGGAACCAGCTGTTGACAAACTCGTCACTCTGCAACTGTGACTGGCTGAAGTTGGCAAATCTGACCTCTCCAAGCGCCTCGAGAGCAGTTGAGGAGGATGGGTAGCTGTTGTTGGAGGCCTGGGAGTAGAAAAGTCACCTTAATGATCACCCAGAATTCTCCCAGGGAAACACAGCATTCGTGAAATCACGGGACAGGGTTTACCATGGTTGCAAGTGATTCAAGAGCTTGGTCTAGTGCAGCTGATGTTTTTTGGAAGAGAAGCTTCCAGACCTCTACAGTGTATGTCTTTTGGCTTTCCAGTGAGCATTTCAACAGGGTTGCCAGGTTGCTGGGCGTGAGATGAGAGGCCTTGAACAAAAGCACAAAGGACATGAAGCAAAGAATCCCATAGCTTACAGAGATTCGTCTTAGGACGGCAATGTACGACAAGGCTGAATCTTTCTCAGCTTCACTGAAAAGAACCACTTACTGAGGAACAGGCATGCATTGTGATGGTCAAATTGCACAGGGCTTCAGAGGAATTGGCAGTAGACAGGGTTTGTTCAAGTCGGGATCTGAGAAACACATCAAAAAGAAAAGAGTGTTACCTTAATTAGGCCACCTAAAAGAACTGCACCGATCCAAGCGAAGCTGTGATTCACCTACCGATCGACTGCAGCACATACGAGGTCCTCTGTGAAAAGAAGAAATTACAAGCATCAGACATTGTGCCTCCAGATGCAATTCTGTCATCACACTGACAGTGCATGCTGTTTTACAAACTCACCATCAACCGTGGTCTCCTTGCACTGCAGACAAGCAAAACAAAACTGTTACTCTTGTAGCAAAAGCCACCTAAATCCTACATTCTTTAACCTTGTCTTCTAAACAATGTTGACATGCGAAAGAATTGCCACAGTAAATACTGCTTAAAGTTTTGGATTCCAGTAGTACTCTCGTTGAATTGAACTTACCACCAAGGATTCGGGAAGTGAGCAACCTGTTTGAAAGCAAAATCAAAGGAAGCATGGCGTCAGTATAGCTATCTTCACAGTGGAGGTAATCAACTGGCTTGGAAAGAGTATGTCAACGTACGCTTGAAGGTCTCCTGGAATGATGCTATGCCTGATCTCACATCGTGTGAAAGGTGCATTGGCAGGGTGTTTAAGCTTTGCCTGAGACCGGTGAGACTGGAGGGAGACAGCAAACATTTGTTTGACTCTTCCACATCACGCAAACTTGATGGGTCTGACTTTGGACTTCAGAAATATGGCTTCTTACATAGCTTTGTAGGATGCACAGCTGATGTTCCTGGGAATCACCACCAAGCTGCCAGGATGGATGCTGGCCATGACGCTGACCAAATTGACCTGGAACCACAGCTCAAAGTCTTCAGGCTCAAAGGCTTTAAATTCAGGAGCAAGGGCTGTCAAGGTCAGGTTCAGGATGGTGTCTCGTGCAGTTGGATTTGTGACAAAGGTGATGTTTCTCTGCAAATGAAAGGGTTCATTTTAATAACTGGCTGTAGAAAAGCGAAAGCATGGTTGGTAAGGCTTTTCCGTACTCCAGTGCACGGGGGACAGAATTAGAAACACTGTCTGCAACACTACATGACTTCAGCACATCAGAAATGTATCATGGAGAGCAACAACTCAATCTCAGCCACGTCTTAGCCTCTGCAAACATTTCCCGAGGCTCGCGCAGGGTATGACATGACCTGTTTGTCAAGCAACGACTTGGCAAATCAAAAGATCCTCCAAGGCTAGTTCTCACCTGCTTGTTGATGTCTGCGAAAGCTTGGAAGAACTGACTGAGCTTCTCATCATCCTGTGACTTCAAGCCTTTGAACACCTCCCTGAGGATGGTCTCATTCTCTAAAGCGCCGCTCTCTGGATCCAGGATCAGCTCAGCCTTCTCTTTTGGTGAGAGGACGTCCAAAACCGCCACCTGACGACAAAAGCAGAGGCAACTAAAGCTGCTTTGCTTGCGCTGACATGGCAACACCGACACTGTTTGCACTGGAAGTTTTCGAGCAAAATTGGCAGAGGGGTTGTGTGACTTACCGCAGAGATGTTCAGCGCTTTGAGGTCAGTATATGTTGCATACTGTGAAAATGGACCCATGTTTTCCTCAAGCCACTCAGCATCACTCTTACTTCCTGGCCTACAAACTGAGGTCAATACATGGATGTTAGTGTATCTAACAGCTACCTAGCATTCTTGTTTATTGATGCAGATGACACAAGTTTTCTTCCCAATGCCATTTCAGCAGACACTAGACGCAAACTCAAGCCCATGGACAAGTCCACACAAGAAAACCATGTGGCATGGTATACGGCAGCGTCCCTACCTGGCTCACTGATGACCCTGGCAGATGTGAGGTAAGCCAGCATGGCATTTGAGATTCCAAGTCGTCTGCGCTCAGGCATTCCAGGGAAACCTTTGACCATCCCACTCACACTGCAAAAATTCAAATGGAAACAATTTTGCAGAGTCCCATGGTTGTGTTTTCACAATTTGGTGCGTGCTTGTGACATTCTACTCACACAACTTGGTAGTTTGTGCAGTTTATATTTGCGGCTACATTTGTGAGCATCACTGCACGGAAACCTGAAAGGACGGGAACCAGTTTGATGTGGAACCAAGCAAACCAGTCCGCTGTGTTGAAGTCGATCAAATGGGGACTCATGATGTGGAAGGTCCTGTTCATTATGCGATCGCTCACAACAGGTTGGAAGTCAGGGCTCTGTCAAATTGCAACGTCAGAGGATATAAGCACCACACGGTTAGCACGATTCAAGCACACTGCACGAGATAGCAGGAGGAAAGTAACAGAAATATGCGACATGAGCGGGTCCCCCTACAACTGCTCTTGAGGATGAGGCCCAAATTCAACGGGTTGCCTTTGTTAGGCTGAAAGTCTGCAATTTTATTCTTCTCCCCCCAGCGCCAAGTGGTGTATACCTTTTCGTCTGCCGTCAGCTCTGTCAGGAATTCATTCACACTTTCCAGAGCATCGCCTTTCTCGAGTTGCTCAAACACAAGGTCGATTTGCTCCGTGTCATTGGATGCCCCTGACGTCAGTGTTAGCTGTGCCATCTGAGCGGGAGTGAAGGCCGACAAGGATTCAGCCTAAAAAAAAAAACAACGTCAATATGTCATCAAACAGCAGTAATTGCAAAAATCATTGCTCAGACGTTTCAGTTTGGGAAGTGAAGCATAATACAACTTCAGTCTCCACTTACAGCGGAGACGTTGGGATTGAGGAGCTTTAAATCCGACAGGGTTGCAAAACCAGAGAAGACACCAAGGTTTGCCTGTAGCCACTCTGTGCTTCCGTTGCTAGATGAGACACAGCCAGGATCTGCAAAGAAGACAGAAGCAAAGATCACTGGAGGGATGCTGCATTTATCGGGACTGAGGCTATACCGTATTGAGCCTGACTGCTTGCCCTTACCTGACGAGCCATTTCTTGAGAGGAACGGTTTGATGAAATGAGTGAAGACTGCTTGCTGTCTCTCTCTGTCCATGAATGACTTCTGACCGCTGAATGCCCGGACACTGAAATTTGAAAGGAGCACATTTATTGTCTAACCCAAGCCAAGCTGCCGGAGCCTCCACCTCCTGGTTGGTGTACAGTGGAGCAACTTATCATGGTGTGTACAGTGGAGCAACTTATCATGTATTTGCTTACACGGTCTGGTAAGTTTGGCAGCTGAAGTTGTTTGAGCTGAGGCAGGATAGGAAGTTCCTGGATGGAGAAGCCAAAAACGGAGGGATCCTTGTCTGGAACCAGCTGTTGACAAACTCGTCACTCTGCAACTGTGACTGGCTGAAGTTGGCAAATCTGACCTCTCCAAGCGCCTCGAGAGCAGTTGAGGAGGATGGGTAGCTGTTGTTGGAGGCCTGGGAGTAGAAAAGTCACCTTAATGATCACCCAGAATTCTCCCAGGGAAACACAGCATTCGTGAAATCACGGGACAGGGTTTACCATGGTTGCAAGTGATTCAAGAGCTTGGTCTAGTGCAGCTGATGTTTTTTGGAAGAGAAGCTTCCAGACCTCTACAGTGTATGTCTTTTGGCTTTCCAGTGAGCATTTCAACAGGGTTGCCAGGTTGCTGGGCGTGAGATGAGAGGCCTTGAACAAAAGCACAAAGGACATGAAGCAAAGAATCCCATAGCTTACAGAGATTCGTCTTAGGACGGCAATGTACGACAAGGCTGAATCTTTCTCAGCTTCACTGAAAAGAACCACTTACTGAGGAACAGGCATGCATTGTGATGGTCAAATTGCACAGGGCTTCAGAGGAATTGGCAGTAGACAGGGTTTGTTCAAGTCGGGATCTGAGAAACACATCAAAAAGAAAAGAGTGTTACCTTAATTAGGCCACCTAAAAGAACTGCACCGATCCAAGCGAAGCTGTGATTCACCTACCGATCGACTGCAGCACATACGAGGTCCTCTGTGAAAAGAAGAAATTACAAGCATCAGACATTGTGCCTCCAGATGCAATTCTGTCATCACACTGACAGTGCATGCTGTTTTACAAACTCACCATCAACCGTGGTCTCCTTGCACTGCAGACAAGCAAAACAAAACTGTTACTCTTGTAGCAAAAGCCACCTAAATCCTACATTCTTTAACCTTGTCTTCTAAACAATGTTGACATGCGAAAGAATTGCCACAGTAAATACTGCTTAAAGTTTTGGATTCCAGTAGTACTCTCGTTGAATTGAACTTACCACCAAGGATTCGGGAAGTGAGCAACCTGTTTGAAAGCAAAATCAAAGGAAGCATGGCGTCAGTATAGCTATCTTCACAGTGGAGGTAATCAACTGGCTTGGAAAGAGTATGTCAACGTACGCTTGAAGGTCTCCTGGAATGATGCTATGCCTGATCTCACATCGTGTGAAAGGTGCATTGGCAGGGTGTTTAAGCTTTGCCTGAGACCGGTGAGACTGGAGGGAGACAGCAAACATTTGTTTGACTCTTCCACATCACGCAAACTTGATGGGTCTGACTTTGGACTTCAGAAATATGGCTTCTTACATAGCTTTGTAGGATGCACAGCTGATGTTCCTGGGAATCACCACCAAGCTGCCAGGATGGATGCTGGCCATGACGCTGACCAAATTGACCTGGAACCACAGCTCAAAGTCTTCAGGCTCAAAGGCTTTAAATTCAGGAGCAAGGGCTGTCAAGGTCAGGTTCAGGATGGTGTCTCGTGCAGTTGGATTTGTGACAAAGGTGATGTTTCTCTGCAAATGAAAGGGTTCATTTTAATAACTGGCTGTAGAAAAGCGAAAGCATGGTTGGTAAGGCTTTTCCGTACTCCAGTGCACGGGGGACAGAATTAGAAACACTGTCTGCAACACTACATGACTTCAGCACATCAGAAATGTATCATGGAGAGCAACAACTCAATCTCAGCCACGTCTTAGCCTCTGCAAACATTTCCCGAGGCTCGCGCAGGGTATGACATGACCTGTTTGTCAAGCAACGACTTGGCAAATCAAAAGATCCTCCAAGGCTAGTTCTCACCTGCTTGTTGATGTCTGCGAAAGCTTGGAAGAACTGACTGAGCTTCTCATCATCCTGTGACTTCAAGCCTTTGAACACCTCCCTGAGGATGGTCTCATTCTCTAAAGCGCCGCTCTCTGGATCCAGGATCAGCTCAGCCTTCTCTTTTGGTGAGAGGACGTCCAAAACCGCCACCTGACGACAAAAGCAGAGGCAACTAAAGCTGCTTTGCTTGCGCTGACATGGCAACACCGACACTGTTTGCACTGGAAGTTTTCGAGCAAAATTGGCAGAGGGGTTGTGTGACTTACCGCAGAGATGTTCAGCGCTTTGAGGTCAGTATATGTTGCATACTGTGAAAATGGACCCATGTTTTCCTCAAGCCACTCAGCATCACTCTTACTTCCTGGCCTACAAACTGAGGTCAATACATGGATGTTAGTGTATCTAACAGCTACCTAGCATTCTTGTTTATTGATGCAGATGACACAAGTTTTCTTCCCAATGCCATTTCAGCAGACACTAGACGCAAACTCAAGCCCATGGACAAGTCCACACAAGAAAACCATGTGGCATGGTATACGGCAGCGTCCCTACCTGGCTCACTGATGACCCTGGCAGATGTGAGGTAAGCCAGCATGGCATTTGAGATTCCAAGTCGTCTGCGCTCAGGCATTCCAGGGAAACCTTTGACCATCCCACTCACACTGCAAAAATTCAAATGGAAACAATTTTGCAGAGTCCCATGGTTGTGTTTTCACAATTTGGTGCGTGCTTGTGACATTCTACTCACACAACTTGGTAGTTTGTGCAGTTTATATTTGCGGCTACATTTGTGAGCATCACTGCACGGAAACCTGAAAGGACGGGAACCAGTTTGATGTGGAACCAAGCAAACCAGTCCGCTGTGTTGAAGTCGATCAAATGGGGACTCATGATGTGGAAGGTCCTGTTCATTATGCGATCGCTCACAACAGGTTGGAAGTCAGGGCTCTGTCAAATTGCAACGTCAGAGGATATAAGCACCACACGGTTAGCACGATTCAAGCACACTGCACGAGATAGCAGGAGGAAAGTAACAGAAATATGCGACATGAGCGGGTCCCCCTACAACTGCTCTTGAGGATGAGGCCCAAATTCAACGGGTTGCCTTTGTTAGGCTGAAAGTCTGCAATTTTATTCTTCTCCCCCCAGCGCCAAGTGGTGTATACCTTTTCGTCTGCCGTCAGCTCTGTCAGGAATTCATTCACACTTTCCAGAGCATCGCCTTTCTCGAGTTGCTCAAACACAAGGTCGATTTGCTCCGTGTCATTGGATGCCCCTGACGTCAGTGTTAGCTGTGCCATCTGAGCGGGAGTGAAGGCCGACAAGGATTCAGCCTAAAAAAAAAACAACGTCAATATGTCATCAAACAGCAGTAATTGCAAAAATCATTGCTCAGACGTTTCAGTTTGGGAAGTGAAGCATAATACAACTTCAGTCTCCACTTACAGCGGAGACGTTGGGATTGAGGAGCTTTAAATCCGACAGGGTTGCAAAACCAGAGAAGACACCAAGGTTTGCCTGTAGCCACTCTGTGCTTCCGTTGCTAGATGAGACACAGCCAGGATCTGCAAAGAAGACAGAAGCAAAGATCACTGGAGGGATGCTGCATTTATCGGGACTGAGGCTATACCGCATTGAGCCTGACCGCTTGCCCTTACCTGACGAGCCATTTCTTGAGAGGAACGGTTTGATGAAATGAGTGAAGACTGCTTGCTGTCTCTCTCTGTCCATGAATGACTTCTGACCGCTGAATGCCCGGACACTGAAATTTGAAAGGAGCACATTTATTGTCTAACCCAAGCCAAGCTGCCGGGGCCTCCACCTCCTGGTTGGTGTACAGTGGAGCAACTTATCATGTTGTGTACAGTGGAGCAACTTATCATGTATTTGCTTACACGGTCTGGTAAGTTTGGCAGCTGAAGTTGTTTGAGCTGAGGCAGGATAGGAAGTTCCTGGATGGAGAAGCCAAAAACGGAGGGATCCTTGTCTGGAACCAGCTGTTGACAAACTCGTCACTCTGCAACTGTGACTGGCTGAAGTTGGCAAATCTGACCTCTCCAAGCGCCTCGAGAGCAGTTGAGGAGGATGGGTAGCTGTTGTTGGAGGCCTGGGAGTAGAAAAGTCACCTTAATGATCACCCAGAATTCTCCCAGGGAAACACAGCATTCGTGAAATCACGGGACAGGGTTTACCATGGTTGCAAGTGATTCAAGAGCTTGGTCTAGTGCAGCTGATGTTTTTTGGAAGAGAAGCTTCCAGACCTCTACAGTGTATGTCTTTTGGCTTTCCAGTGAGCATTTCAACAGGGTTGCCAGGTTGCTGGGCGTGAGATGAGAGGCCTTGAACAAAAGCACAAAGGACATGAAGCAAAGAATCCCATAGCTTACAGAGATTCGTCTTAGGACGGCAATGTACGACAAGGCTGAATCTTTCTCAGCTTCACTGAAAAGAACCACTTACTGAGGAACAGGCATGCATTGTGATGGTCAAATTGCACAGGGCTTCAGAGGAATTGGCAGTAGACAGGGTTTGTTCAAGTCGGGATCTGAGAAACACATCAAAAAGAAAAGAGTGTTACCTTAATTAGGCCACCTAAAAGAACTGCACCGATCCAAGCGAAGCTGTGATTCACCTACCGATCGACTGCAGCACATACGAGGTCCTCTGTGAAAAGAAGAAATTACAAGCATCAGACATTGTGCCTCCAGATGCAATTCTGTCATCACACTGACAGTGCATGCTGTTTTACAAACTCACCATCAACCGTGGTCTCCTTGCACTGCAGACAAGCAAAACAAAACTGTTACTCTTGTAGCAAAAGCCACCTAAATCCTACATTCTTTAACCTTGTCTTCTAAACAATGTTGACATGCGAAAGAATTGCCACAGTAAATACTGCTTAAAGTTTTTGATTCCAGTAGTACTCTCGTTGAATTGAACTTACCACCAAGGATTCGGGAAGTGAGCAACCTGTTTGAAAGCAAAATCAAAGGAAGCATGGCGTCAGTATAGCTATCTTCACAGTGGAGGTAATCAACTGGCTTGGAAAGAGTATGTCAACGTACGCTTGAAGGTCTCCTGGAATGATGCTATGCCTGATCTCACATCGTGTGAAAGGTGCATTGGCAGGGTGTTTAAGCTTTGCCTGAGACCGGTGAGACTGGAGGGAGACAGCAAACATTTGTTTGACTCTTCCACATCACGCAAACTTGATGGGTCTGACTTTGGACTTCAGAAATATGGCTTCTTACATAGCTTTGTAGGATGCACAGCTGATGTTCCTGGGAATCACCACCAAGCTGCCAGGATGGATGCTGGCCATGACGCTGACCAAATTGACCTGGAACCACAGCTCAAAGTCTTCAGGCTCAAAGGCTTTAAATTCAGGAGCAAGGGCTGTCAAGGTCAGGTTCAGGATGGTGTCTCGTGCAGTTGGATTTGTGACGAAGGTGATGTTTCTCTGCAAACGAAAGGTATCATTTTAATAACTGGCTGTAGAAAAACGAAAGCATGCCAAAATCACTATCTTTAACAACACACAACCACAAACATGCAAAGTTCTCAGCTACTTATTACATGACCTGTTTGTCAAGTATTTGTAAAATATTTGGCAGCTGTGCAGTGTTTCAGTCGTGTGCGTTCACAAAACCTGTGTGTTTTTTACATTTCTCTAACACGGGTCTCGCTCATCTCCCCACACCACTAACATGATTATGACTTCACTTTCTGATTCATTACAGACAACAAAAATATCATATGATTTTTGTTCACTCAGATGGGGTGAGAGAAAGAGAGAGAGTCTGCACAGCAGCTAAAATAGTTTAAGAAATATAATATTTCTTGCATAATCTTGATATGATTACTAACAGGTCTTTTCTTTGTCTATTTTTGCGCATTATGTGTTGAAAAACAGGCAAGATGACGAAACACAAAAGTAGATGCACCTGTCTCACACATGCAGTGTGAACAGTCTCATCTGGTTACATAGGTACCAAAATTCATAACATGACAGAACATGGCAGCGACACATACACACAGTGCATCAGATGTGAACCAGGCCTTAACATTAAGTTCTTACCTGCTTGGTGATGTCTGCAAAAGCTTGGAAGAACGGCCCGAGTGGTTTGTCATCAAGTGACGTGTTCAAGCTTTTGAACACCTCCCTCAGAATGGTCTCATTCCCCAAAGCACCACTTTCCGGATCCAAAACAAGCTCAGCCTTCTGGTTTGGTGAGAGTTGACCTAAAACCTTACCCTTTGAAAAGATGAATGTGTATTATTTAAATGGAGCATGACTTTTCAAAGAAAGAAAAATGAAACACAAATTCAATGTACCAAATGTTGTCAGTATACCAAATTTCATTTTTGAATTTACAGAGCATGTCACTTACTGCTTTGAAATTAGCATTCATTCTTTTAAGGTCTTCAAGATTTGCATGGACTGAAAACTTTCCAAGATTTCTTTTCAGCCATTCTGCACTCCCATTTACATTTCTTGTACATCCAGGTGCTGTCAATTTAAAGTTAAAAAACATCTTGATTTCAACAAGATATCATGTCTGTAGTATATGCTTCTTGTAATTCCAGTGTAATAAAGATCATTGGTATTGTTACTGTTTTCAGCACACTATTGGTCTTTTTACCTGGCAAATTCTTTCTTGAGAGGTAGATCTGAATGAAGTGTCTGTAGATCAACTTTGTTATCCTCTTTCCAAATGTCTTCTGTTGGTCACTCATAGCTCCAATCCTTTAAAAAAATGTTTTCATTACTCTTTTATCTTAAAACTCAATTGTTGATCACTTGCCAACAGACAGTGTTACAAGAAATTATATTTATTTACCATACAAACCTGATGTTATTGCACAAATTCAGTCATAAACCGTGCATAAAATGTCTTCATGTTTCTCAGCGCAGCCAGTTCTCACTCACAATCTCACTTAATTAATACTGTCTGTAAACATTTACCTGGGGAGTTAATGGTCTCAATCACTAGTCTCAGGTCTTATCTTCAATATAACATGATGTGTTTTGTCAATCATTTTTGAGGTAAATAGATGATTTCATATAACACATGAGTGGTCATCAGATTTATTGACAGTTGGTCTTATCCAATAGGAGCCTTGCTTCTGAATATCAGTTGCAAAACATCAACAAACAACAAACATCATCATGATTCTGGAGGCTTCAAAATGGTAGTTGAGATTCTTATGGGTGACACTTGCACTATGTAATAAATGTGATTACTTGGGCTTTACATACAGTTGGGTTTAATATTGTTTTTGTAACCGCAGTTACAAAATATCATGTCAAAACAACAATTGTATGGATATTAAGAAATCCAGTGCAATTAAACAGGTAGACATTATCTACACAGAGCAGTAAAAATGAAATTCACTTACAGATATTGGAAAGAACTGCAACTTAGATTCTGACTGCTCAGTTTGATCAGAAAGTTTTCATCAATGTAGGGCAAAAGAGGAGCCAGCTTTATTGAGAACCAGAGTCTGATGAATCCTGGATCACTGTGGTTGCCCAGACTTAGACTGTCCATGACGCCAAATGAATCCAGAACACTCAACCCAGACTCATTGGCCCCCTATTAAAGCACAAAAAAATCAAACCAACCATTAAAGAAAAAAAAGTGCATTTTACAATATATATCTTTTAAAAAGTACAAAAAGCTCCCAGAATCTTTCACATAGGTGTAGCCCACAAGGGAAGATTAAAACCCATAGAGCCAGTCTTAGAGAAGTGATCCAAAGTTTCTAACACACACTGACTTAAGTCACTATTTTCAGATGCCATTTCCTTCAAAATCTTTTCTCACATGTTAACTTGTCCTTTGCATCTAAACAGCTTTGATTTGATCATGAACACACTGTGTAATATCTCTGTATTCATTCAGTCATGTCCCTTCTTTATTTTACACCTCGATCAAGAAAGCTGTGCTTTAGCTCATGTTTGTCTGTCTCTTCCTGTTTTGGTTTAAGTGCAGCATAATTCAATAGTAAGGACACATTTTTTGATTAAACCTGCATTTTGAAAGATTTAGCAACATTTAAGTTGTTTTTTGCAGCTGAATATCCTTCACCTAACCCTTCCCTTCCAAGCCCTGGTGGCCTAACATGGCAGTCTCTTTGGGTTTGACTCAGCTCCTGATATACATTTAAAAGGCTCATTATGAGGTAATGAAATGCAACGATTCATACAATAAGGAAATTATACTGTTCTTAAAAATGTTTTAATTTAAAATGTCTGCCAAATTAAAGCAATTACATTTAAAATGTATAGGGCCTTTAACTGTTCTGGGGATATAGACTATGGCCCATTGAGCGACCTGGGTGGAGGTTTGTGCTCTCTGTGTGCTTTCTCCAGTTTTGATAAATGCCATTATCTAGCTTGCCTCACCCATGTAGTTCAGACATTTGTTGATTTTAAAACTGGTGTTGTGGCCAAACAATGGAGGTGAATGTTTTTGTGTGTCAAGGCTAAATCACTCAGTGACAACACTAAACTGAATATAAATTTGTAAACTACAAAAGTACACAAAAAAACGATGCTTATTTACCAAGTCAAAGAGAACTTTTAAAGTCAACTCCACAATTTGCCTCAGGTTTTGTTCCAACTCTTTGGACTTGTCTTGTGGTAAGCTTCCATTTCTCCCCCCTTTACAGGATAGATGGTCTGCCAGTGTGTCCACAGCAGTCGATAGCTGTAGAAAACAGGAACAAGAGCATCAGAAGGTAGTGCATAAACAGTGCACACTAGGGGGTGCCATTTGGCAACACAAAACACAAAATGAAAGTGAAAACAGATTTAAGGGACAATTTATCTCAAAGTAAACTCAAAAACTTACCCTGAGGCTAGCATCTTGTAGATTTAATGCCTGGCAACTTTCCCAGTAGTTTCTACTTAAATTCTCTCTGCTTAGAACAAAAATAAATAACAAACATTAGATGAGAATTAACACCCAAACATTGTATAAAAAATATGTTAAAGTATATAAAAAAGTAGTTATTATATTATATTATATTAATAATGTTAATGATGTACACACATTCCTTAAATAAATGTAAATATATATATGTACATATATATGTATATATATATATATATATATATATATATATACATATATATGTACATACATGCAAATATATATGTTGTAGTATTTGCACACTAACCTGATTTGAGGTGTCATGAAACCCGGGCCTACAAATATCAAAAATATTACATATTGAGCATATGAGTACACTTAGCATCACAGTTTATCTGTCATTAAAAGATCTGATGGAGTTATGAATGCTTTTTCTTACCTGATGTTGTATTGGCCTGAAATTGTGAAAGAAAACCCCAAAAAAACAAATCATATTTATTCCACACAAATACAAGTGTAAATGTAATTATTAGATTCAGTGGTGCAATAAAGCAAACTTACACTTGCAGAGACCAGTGTTGATAGACATGCTAAGGGAATGAAACAAAAGTATAAATATTTTAAAGTCGTGGTGTGTAACCTTTCAATATAAAGAAATGTCTTTTATGATTAAATATGTGTGCACACTAATGCTGGTTAAGAACACCAGCTCCTGATGACATTAGGTGAAGGAATTAACCCTGGATTACTGAAAAATTATGGAGGTATAGTGAAATAACGAAATGATAGGCAACAATTTTCTTAAGTTCAAAATCCTTGTCATATATGCCGGCACAACTGTGAGTGATTCATGATTTAAATTTGGAATAGGATGCAATAAATGGTGGGTGGACACTTACCGACCCCGACGGCTGAGAGTAGCAGAACTTTTGCAAAGGTTCTGGGGCCACCCATGGTGAGAACGGTGTCAATTTCTCATTTACTTCATCTGCTATGATCTTCAAATGATTTCATATGCAGTTGAAAGGAGGAGGAAGAATGCTGAGAGAAAGATCAATCCTTATAGTCAGACGTTTGAACAAAACAAACAAAAAAAGAATGCCTGTTCTTGTGCAGATTTAATCTACTCCATGTATCTTAATTCATTTACTGTTTTAGTTTCAATAACTATCCTGCAGTTATGATTTTAACTATGAAACTCTTAAGCTTGGGAAACACCATGATTTAGTAATTAACATTATGAGCAGAGGTGGAAAGAGTACTGAAATACTCTTCTACTCAATTCTACTCAAGTAGTAAAAGTACCAGTACTTTGATCACATTTTACTTAAGTGCAAGTAAAAGTTCTGGTCTAAAAATGTACTAACGTTAAAGTAAAAACATACAACAACATACAACAAAGTTATTTTTTTTAAATAAAGTTGGTTGGTTTTTCTTGTGTCGAGCACACAAATCTCACATTAATTGTTTTTAATTTAAATTAATGTGCTGACAAAATAAAATATGTAAACACTGAATGTATCAGTCAACATGGGTCAAAGGTCACAAATGCTTTAAATTCTTAACTTAATTAACACCAATTCACCTTTAATTCAGGCCACAACCGTTACTTTTTTCTCAGTAACGGATGTGATTTAAAATGAAGTACAGCAACTTCCAAAAAGAGATAATTTTTTTTTTCAGTAAAAGTAAAATACTTTAAGAAGTACAAGTACACAAAAAACCTACTCAACTACAGTAACCTAATTAAATGTAAGTCATTATTTTATAAGGATTATGAGAAATGGTAAATGTAAAAAAAAAAAAAAATAGAAAGAAGACAGGTTGAGCTTACCGTTCTGTGTTGGCTCTCACAGAGAAAGTGAGGCTTGTGATCAGAGACAAAGGTTTATTGGGAGGAGAGAAAGCAGCAACTAAATGAATGTGGGGCCAAAGCTTAAGCATGATGCTTAAGAACGCTTTGTTAGGAGGTGGAAAATTCCATTTGGATGCATCAGCGCAGGGTATAAGTTTATTCAGCTTCAGTCAGATAAATAACATTATTATTATTATTATCATTATCATAGCTATATCTAATATAATATAAATAATCTATGATGAGCCGTTTTGTGTTATCTGTGTTTTTTCACCTTAAGCTTAAGCTGCTGCGCCTGGTCAAATAAAGCTTTGATTTACACCTAAATCATTGTGAATGGTTGGATGAAACTATTCACTGCAAAATGATGTTACACATGATCTTCAGACTAAAGATACTTAAAGTTAAACTTAGTTACTCCTTTATTATTACACATTTTAGTCACCAACTTTGGAGGCAATGTAATAGAGTAAAGAAAGAGGAAAGTCTCTGATTGCTGCACAGTGATCAGTGTCCTGATAAGTGCATGTACTGTATATGAAGCATACAGCTCAAGCTTTGTTTAAATAACAAATGCTGCAGCATGTACAGCAGCTACACTAATCCACAACAACCACACAACTTTTGACACTGACTTGATCATTTTGAAAAAAATAATGCAGCATTGAGAAGGTGCAAATATATGAGTTCCCCAAAATGAATCAATGACATAACTTGATAAAATGGCTATTATTTGAAATCTGTATCTGAGTATCTTGATCAAAAATGAATATATATATATATATATCAATATATATATAGATAAATGCATGTCTGGCATATAAAGGACACATTACAAAAAAAACAGAAACTCATGCCACTGGAGTTTGTGCCAAAGGAACACCTTGTACAGGGCAGGGCAGATAATTATAAGCAGAGTTGCACAAACAGGACAAGCATACCAGTCAAACTGCCCACATTTTTTGAATTTGAGCAGTCCATGGCCAAGAGGAAAGAATTGAGCTTGTAACCAAAAGGTCGCTGGTTTGATCCCGGGAAGGGCCAAGGACTGGGGTGCCCCTCATAGTCGGCCACAGATAAGTGCTGCACTACTCCTGCACCCGGTTTGTGTGTTCACTACTGGTATGTAATAAAGACGGGTTCAATGCAGAGGACAAATTCACTATCACTAATTGGTGTGTGTGCAAAAATGACGAGTTCTAATTCTTAGGTCTGACCTATGAGTGGATGGTGAAGGGCCCCAATAATTAGCTTCTTTGCCAGGGGCCCCCAGAGTCTAGGATAAACTCTGATAACAAAGAATGCTAGGTTTTAATTATTGTTATGGTTCTCCCATCTTTACCTTTAATTATTCCTTTCACTGTTATTGTCTCTCAGTTTTTGACCGGTTTCAACAATTCAGGTATCAAGACATTTAGATTTTAAGGGACTTTTAAAATACAGATTTTTCAAACTTTTCCATACATTTTTGCTGATGCTGCTCTCATCTCTCTCACCATTCTTTGATCTGCATGAATTGTAATTGCAGGTCATTCAGCAATCACACTGCAGTTTTTAATTATGTAATATTTTTAATTTCTAAATCATAAAAACAAAAAACCTGAAGTCCCTCCTAAGTCTGGGCAAGTTGATGCAACTGTCTGGCACTTCCCAGATCATTTTTATGCAGCCTGGAAAAAAAGAAATAGTTTTTTCTTCAAACTTTGGAATCTTATGTTTTGGCAAAAACCATTCACACATCTCTTATTAACATTTCTAAAGTTGTAAGTATTTAAGGCAAAATCCAACACCTACGGAGCAGCGGACCACAGTTCGAAAACAAGATGTCCATATAACTCCAAACTTTGGACAATGCAGTATTCTAAGGACATTCTAGTGTGTTTTAGGGTGAAGATGCAATGCAACGTTTTTGTTAAAACAAACTTTCTGTGTCTAAACAAACATCACTGTGCAAAAGTCTTAGGGAACCACCACCTTTGTTGTTTTTACTGTCAAGTTCTGTTATTGAAATACTATGAATGTAAGTTGGTCTTATATATTAACAAAGTGTCATTGAGTCATACAGCATGTGAATGTAATGCTCGAACATGTGTTGAATAAACCTGTTGCAATAGATCACAAATATTTAGTGACATGAAATAGGTTCAACACAGGTTTTGACCAACATTAAATGATGGTTCCACTCCAGCTTTGTGCTACTGTGAAAACTTGACACTTACACACCTGGAGAACTTGGTTTGTTTTCCCCTCTGAAAAGTGTTCACCCATTCACACCCATTCACTCACAGCATTTTCAACATACCTGTTTACATAGTGTCAGCACAGCTGTCTTGCCCAGGAACACATTGGCATGGAGAAGTTGAAAGACGACTCACTGAGCTATAAGAAAATCTACATAAAATATCTTACATTCTGAAATATTATATATATTAATCAGCTTTCTTGTGAACAATGAAACTGCTTAAAATAATGGAGTGCATGAAAACCATGTATAATATTTAATTTATTTATTTATTTATTTATTATTTTTAAATAATAAATAAAAAATCAGGTAAGGCTTTTCACACCATAACCAAATCAATTTTAGTTTAGTAACATTTATCCTCAACATGAGGGCCATGTGGGAGCGGGAGCCAATCCTGGCTGACATAGGATGAAAAACGGGTAAACCCTGGACAGGCCAACATCCGACCAGTCACTCTGCAATGAATGGTTGTTCACACCTATGATCAGATTAGAGGAGCAAGAAGACACTCACACACACATCAGGAGAACATGCAAACTCAAAGCAGAAAGGCTCTCAGACAAACTAGAATTCAAACCGGTGACTGTGACTGTGAAGCAATAGTGCGAGCCAAAAAATGGATGAGCATTATTTTCGAAATAGGTGATGTCTGAGGTTACTCTTTGTTTATGCGTGTGAGAGTTAGCGCTGGTCGCTTCTCAATACCCAAGTATGCAAGGATATACTTGCACACTTGGTAAGTACGTACTTGGGAAGTGTGACTGGAGTAAACGCGTACGATCAATGCAATTGGAACAGTAGCGTACTTGGCGGATGGGCACTGTGAGCACCGAGCGTGTGCATAGGCAGAGCAGTGTCTTTCATGAACAACTATGTAGCAAGAGTTGCTAATGTTGCTAAAGTGATGGTGATGTGATATATGCATGTACACTAATCACGACAGTGAGAACATCCGTGTTGTTGGCACTGTTACTTGGGAAATGGAAAATGTGTCATTTCCTGATGCACAAGCAAAGCAAAGTGATGGAACCACAGACACAACTCAAATAAAAGTGAATGAGAGGAATTTCAGTTGACGAGTGTTTGTGTGAGTCGACATCTGCACGCAGGTGTCATGTTTCAGCAGAAATAAAATAAGTAAAAATAAACCTGACAATCAACATCAAAATCAGCTGCCCACTATGGCCCCACCCTGTTACTGGTCGTCACACCCCAACACCAAAACTGCAGTCGGATCAGAACTGTTAGGGTGAGATTGAAGGAAATGGAGCTGTGACAAATACAGGTCCTCATCTTTGCAAACAGCTGTAATTGACCTGTTTATTAGTTGTTGTTTTTACACAAATAACCAACAACAACAAGAGCAGTATTAGTTATTATGTATGAGTTTAAAATAATGAATTCTCAACCCTGTATTAATTCAAAAACATTGAACTTCAAATTATTCTCTATGATTTCATGACTTAACAAAGTCAAAAACTCACTACATGGATACAATGTTAAAATGTATCTGTTTAACAGGGTGCTAATAGTAATGAATGTTCTGTCTTTGAACATTGTGTTTCCAGTCTTGATGACAACTCAAAGAATTTTACATTTTTGACATTCATCCATTCACACCCCTTCATATAGCGAATCCTCACGACTGTTCTGTCGAGTGGGTTAATCAGAATCAGAATAAACTTAGAAAAAGTATGTACATACAAGGACGTAAACATGGACATACATAAACATGTACATGTACATAAACATAAACATAAACATAACATAACAGACAGGCAACTAGAAAGTTCAAGGACAACAAGAACAATAATTAAAATGAATAAGTAAGGTGTAGGGGCCACATGGTGCTGTAGTGGTTAGCACTCTCGCCTTGCAGCGAGAAGACCCGGGTTCGAGCCCCGGTTGGAACAAGGGCCTTTCTGCATGGAGTTTGCATGTTCTCCCCGTGTGTGCGTGGGTTCTCTCCGGGTTCTCCGGCTTCCTCCCACAGTCCAAAAACATGCAATGTGGGGATTAGGTAAATTGGACACTCTAAATTGACCATAGGAGTGAGTGTGAGAGTGAATGGTTGTTTGTCTCTAGTTGTGTGTGGCCCTGTGATGGACTGGCGAACTGTCCAGGGTGTGACCCCGCCTATCGCCCAATGTAGCTGAGATTGGCACAGCACCCCCCGCGACCCTCTGGTGGAGGATAAAGTGGTTAGATGATGACTGAAGTAAGGTGTATTATAAATATATAAAGTATACTTATAATACACCTCACTTATATGTGTACACATATATGTATATGATTGATCTGTAATGATCACACAGCAGCAAGGATTTAAGGTACTTGGAATGTGATTTGGTTGATGGTAACTAAAGTACCAGAGGATCAAAACCCTGAGGTTAGATGATGAGCAGCTTAACCTAATGTGCCACTGATGTGCAGAATAAAGAATGAACTAAAATAGTCCTGCAAAAATGAAATTGTAATTAAATCGGTTAAAAAAAACTTCCCCTGTTTAATTTCTTTTATCAGTTTTTTATTAAGGCAACTGAGAAAAAATGGGTATGTTTTGATTATTTAAAGATGTCTTTTAAACCAAATGCAAACTTTAAATTTTTCAAATCTATTTATTGTATTATAATTGATTGGATGTCTTTTTGAACTCTTTTGGTTCCCATACATGACAGGCCAGCAGCTGTCAGAGAACCTGAGTGACAAACTCTATGATGGGTGAGATTGTGCTTAAATGTGTGCATACGGGTTATGAACAGTAAATTTATACAGGTAGGAAATCTAGAACACAATCAGTATGGGAATTACCACAATGACTCATAAAAATAAGTGGACAGTCAAGGCCTGCACCTGACAATAAGAAAATCATTGGGAGGAGTCTTCAGCATTCCTGTGCAGGGTTGTCTGCACTTTTGGCCAATTGCCATAGCATTTTTCAAATTCTGCAAAGACACAAGTGTAATCAAAACACACCTGAGGAGTTTCTCATTGTCATGGTTCAGCTGTAGTGCTTGCCCGTTTTAAAGGTAGTTCTTTCCAGGACTGTGGAATCATTATTTGCTACCAAGTTGGAGATAACAATTACATTACATGTCATTTAGCAGACGCTTTTCTCCAAAGTGACTTACAAGGGAATTGAGCACAATCAGCCAGGGGTGGAGTTGAACTTGCGACCATGAAGTCTTTTGCACACAGGGTGCCGGTCTTAACCACTGAGCCACTCCACAGTCAGACTGGGTTTATGACTACCTGTGTTATATTCATTTTCTGAATTGAATAAAAGGAAAGAAAAATTGGGGGAAACCCTCAGTGTCAGTCATCTCCATGTCTTGTGGAATCCCACAATGCCCGTGTGTGGCATAGAAAATGAAGCCATCGATGGTTGACGTTATCCTTTTTATCCACTACAATTCAAAATAAACCACAATGATTACAATTCAACAAGTGTTAATTAAGAAGAATGAATTGTGACACTGTAACTCAGAAGGTGTGTGACGTGTGTGTTCATGGGGTTAGTAATTGCTTCCTCCTGCATGTAGTGTTAACTTTTCTAGTTTGCCATAACCCTCAGACCACCTGTGACAATCAGAGTGTGCTTCAGCTTACTCTAACTGAGTCTGGCTACAACAAAAAATACAGAATGCATGTTGGCTTGTGGGTGAAGCTTAGACAAAATATGGGACGACTGTTCAGATTTGAAAATGTGGCCTGAACTGCACTTTATTAGGAACGCAGAAGCACCTGTGTGCATACGTGCAGTGTAGGCTGCTTATCCCATGTGTTTAAATAAGCACAAAATGCATGCACCATTGACTTTCTACTGCCCTATGATAACAATGCATCAACAATGTACCCGACCACACCTCACTACCTAACAACAACACACATGCTCTGTATGGCTCTACAGTACATGGCACAAGTGCATCAGTGTCCACACTGGGTGCAAAAATGACACATTTCAAAATGTTTGCAGTAATGCACTTTTACAAACCTCCATGAACATGTGATCTCTGCATCTCACACTTACCCATTAAATATTTCATTGTCATGAATTTGGCATCCGTCTGTTTTAATGATGTATTGTTAGATGCAGCTGACTTGATCACACACCTGGTTTTTGTGTTCCATTGTGAGTGAGCTTACATCTGCATGTATTGCATTGTATTCTATTCTATGTTTGGATTAATTCATTGTGTATTATAACATTGTTTTTTTATGTCCTTTGCCAGGCTTCAATCCAAGTAAGTAAATAAAGTTTGAGGATGATGATGATGATAAGAGTAGCAATGTTGTTTATATTAAATGTCATTTTTACAGATGTTTTATGTGCATGTGCGCTTTAGTATTTTTTTTTTTTTCATTTAAACCTATTCACCAATAATTTCCTGCAAACGCTAAACATAGCAGTGCATTCCTTCAAACTTGCTCCACTGCATTTGAAAGTCATTGTGGATTTATTGATTTTTTTTATTTTCTTTACGAGTGAGGCACTGACATGACTCATTCAATCACAACTGGACAGTGATGACACATCAAAGTTTCCACTTGCCTTCATTGTGTCTCCAAAACACACTCTGCAGCAGCATTATTACATTATATTATATTATTATATTGGGGGATTTTATTTCCAGAAAGTTGGGACACTTTCAAAAAAATGCAATGAATCTTAAAATATCTTTGGACAACAGTCGGATGTTCTTCTTTCATATCCAAAATACAACATCTGTTTTCCCCAGGCACGTAAACTTGGACTTCACTGATGACAGAACACATTTCCACTGTGTTTGGGCTCAGAGAACTCAGCAAATGTCTTTGTAAGTTATTATTTGGGGTTGAGTTTCAAAGGACATCCAAGCCCACGCGGCTACGTCCATCACTGTTGCATGACAGTTCCTCACATTAAAATACATTATGTTATATATATATATATATATATATATATATTTTCTCATTTGGCCTTCACGCACCAGGATTTGCCTGACTCCCTGAATCTTTTCTCAATATCATGCACTGGAGATGGTGAAAGACTTTGAACTGACGGTCAATTCTCTTATCTGCTTCTTTTATAGTCAATTTTCATCCCGGCACCTGTTACCAGTTTCATACCTATCACCTGTTAAAGGTTAAGTCATTCAACAAATACAGATTTTATTTTTTATAGTGTCCCAACTTTTCTGGAAAAGGGGTAATCATTTTTCACTTTATGATGCATGTGTTTGTGAAATTGAAAAAGATGAGTACCCAAAGCAAAATCAATTTGTAGGTAATTTCTTTTTCATTTGTCCTTTTTCTTTGTCACTGTTCTTTCTTTGTTTCTTCGTGTGTTTATCAGTACAGCAGACATACTGTTCACGGTGCTCGATAGACCAGTCAATCAGAATCACCTTACGTGCTTTTGCCGGTGGCAAGTAGAACTCACCTGGCCAGATTTTAAAAAAAGAAAAAAAAGAAACTGTGGTTACAGGGAACAACTCATGTTGAAGCCACTTTCCAAGGAGGAACTTTCTTTTAAAAGTACATTGAAAAATTACAATCAGCGTTTTACAAACTGATGTGATCGTGAAAATCGTTTAACCTTCAAAACTCTTCAACAAAAACAACTTCCAAGATACAAGATTAGAGAGTATATACATCAATTAAAGGGATTTTTAATGTGGACATCTTGTACAGTCCTTCCCAAAGACTGAGTCAGGACTCACAGATGAGTCATCTTATTTTTATTTATTTTTTTGGTTACAATATTCTTTCCAAGCTAAGTTTAGTAAGATGTATGTGGATGTGTTTTAAAATTATGCATGAAATGAAGTTGTGGCACATCTATTGAACGTATATCTTGAAAAATGTCTGGTTTACAGATTTTGAATTATAAAAAACATGGAAAAATAACAAGAGCATTAACGCAAACAAACAAACCAACGCATAACGACTCCTAAGTCTTCATGAGGATCTAAGAAACATATAATAAACTGGAGTTAGATACCAGATGTGGGAGGCATCGTATTCCCCAGTTGTCCTGGTACACAGCCAATAGAGGACGCTAAAATAAAAGCATTTCCCCCTTGTGTCAAAATAATTACCCTGCAACACAGTCAACCAACCAAGAGAGAGAAAATTAAAATAAAAGGCGGCCAGTAATGTCCGGTATGCAGTATTGGCACTACTTAATTTTACTATTTTGAGTTTCGGCACTTTTCTTAGTGTAAGAACTCCTCGGACTGAAAGTCATATGGTGGTTGGATATGACTTTCAGAGAACTACGTTGTAATGGACAGCTGTGGGGTAGTAGATTTTTTTGTGTGTATTTTATTTTCACTAAGTCTGTCTTTAAAGCTCCCTTTTCCATTCTTCCCACATAGAAGTGTCATTCAGAAGGGCATTCAAGGTTATACACAGTATATTACCTCACAGGTAGAGCCAGTCGTCTTTCAACTCGTGGGTTTGATTCCCGGCTCCGCTAGTCTACAGGCTGATGTGTCCCCGGGCCGGACACTTAACCCCACATTGCTTGTAAATACAGAGCATGACATATGTTGTTAGTAAACACATGCATAAATCTACCTGTTTTATGAATGTTACTGCAAGGGCAACCCTTGGAAGCTGCCCACAGGTTTTTATTTAAAATAATATTGGCTTTGTCAAAGCTTGTATTGTGAAAGGGTTCGATTCACACAAAAGGTGTGCGCTGTGCTGGAAAGAAAGTTTGTGACAAGAGTGACACGTAGGCGTAAGCATCACTGTCTGAAGTTTCAATAAAGCAAGATTAATCAGCACTAAGCATCACAATAGGACAAGACTCAGCACCCTTGGCTTCACCAGTATAATAGTGAATGAAGGATAGAAACAATAGTGTTCTGTGAGTTGAGAGGCGACACACCCCGAACACCAAAGGATTCCAGTTAATGGGAAAATATGAAACCCAACAGAGTCACTTTATCAAAATAGCACAGCTGCCTCCCAGTGAAGTAGCACAGTGGTCAGAGTAGCAACACTACAGTGGAAGAGCCTTTCTTTTCTATTACAGCTCACATTAGGCTTTAATTATCAGTAACAAGAAGTACAAGAGGTAAAGAAATAAGAACAACTGCTCTCTGCTCATCTTTCAATAAAGTCAGGTTTAAAATGAACAAGTGACAGAAGTTGATGACCCAGTCTCACCTGATGTTTGGCTACGGTACAAATAATTGTTGTTTTGCATTCAAGCATTAATGTGTGTGTGAAGCTTTGCTAGTTATTCAGTTCCCAGCTGAAGTGGCCGTAAATCTATTTGTGTAGTGTCCCTCATTAAGAATCTATTATTCGAAGTATTACTATTTTTAGAGTTAAGTCATTTTAAGTGTTTTATATGGAGAATTTTTTTAACTGTGTTTGGACAAAGTGTTTTCTTTTAAGTTTGGCAGTTTTTTATTCCAGTTTTAAGTCACATTACAGTGTTAAAGTGGCTGGATTTAAAATGTCTTTATCAAAACAAGGACATTTAAATACATTTTTAGAATATTTGGCTGTAGTAGGGCTCTGTTTGCAGTGTGTATACAAGTGTTTTCACATAACAGCAGCTACTGTTTAAAAAGAGACAGAAAAGATGGAACAAGAATGAAGAATAAAGGTCATAAAGCATGAGTGGTTTGATTGTTAGTGTGTATTATTTTTTTTTTAAATGAAGGAAAATCACCTTACTGTAGATAGATTCAAAATTAAGCATATTTTACATTGACAGGATATTTCCACTTATTACAGTATATTTGGTCATTCCTGCAAATGTAGCTTCGTCCCTGTTTCCAAAGACACAATTTTAATCAACAAAATCATAGAATAAAAATAAATACAGCGACATTTCCTGCATTTCCGAAGCATTTCTGGACCCACAGCAACAACCTAATGAGGATTCCCTGCGGAGGAGACAGTGCTGCTGTTTAATAATCGTGATTACAATGCAAGTCATTAGCAATTAACCATGATGGGCATGAGCTGACATACTTTGCTTAAACAAACAGACGAACACTCACAGGTGTTCTTATTGCGTTTACAGTGAAAACTACAATGACTTTATTGTATCAGGGTGCTCATTGTTGCATAAACCTGTACGTCCGGAGATTAGGAAGAGCGGTGCACTTTCAATAAATGACATCTTCTAGGTTGAACTTTGTCAGCGTTTTCATTATTGTGGTTGTTACAGAAATTAACGTGTGCCGTCTCGAAGTAATCGCTCAACAAACTTTTATAAACAAATTCATTCAGATTCACCGCTCGAGTGCCAACTAAGACTCAAGCCTCTCGAGGTGATTTTGTTTTAATCCTTGTGTGGATTAAACTCATTCATGACCTACTGACTACATGAAATAGTGAAGGCACTTTAAAGTGCATTAATCATGGAAAGAAAAAGGCATTATTCCCACGTCCTGCACACCAAGACTTGATAAATTGAAAGATATTGACATATCTCTTAATACAGATCCATGTCTATTTTTTTGTTTTACTCACAATTTAAAAGTTAAGAGTGTACATTACATGTCATTAGACAGACGCTTCTATCCAAAGATTTTTACATTTTAAATTGAAACAAACATTACATTCAAATCATTGTCAAATCAGTTCGCACAATGCTGATTAAACCTATCAGCGAACAGAAAGTGTGCAGACAAAGGCAACGGTAACATTGGACTAGTGAAGCGAAACGGCAGCAAACAGGTTGGAGTAATGGTTCCCAAACCTTGGTTGACCTGAAATTCAAAGGACTTTTCAAGGACTAGGAGTCCACTTATCGATTTGCAGCACAATCAGCATCTGGACAAGTGATTTACCAGAATTCTCCCACACTACACCGCTCCTCCACTCCCTTCACTGGCTTCCTGTAGCTGCTCGCATCCGCTTCAAGACTCTAGTGCTTGTGTTCCATGCTACAACCGGATCCGGTCCAGCCTACATCCAGGACATGATCAAAACCTACACCCCAGCCCGCCCACTCCACTCTGCATCGGCTCGCTGCCCCCTCACTGAGAGGATCGCAGAGGCATTGACAGAACTCGAGGCACTTCATAGTTTGGTTTACTTGAAGCTCTTACTTACTTCTAGTTCTTATTTGTACCCAAATGTTTAAATGCACTTATTGTAAGTCACTTTAGATAAAAGCATCTACTAAATGACATGTGATGTCATTTTCCAAAGTCAGTCTTTGTCATTTTCTTTGGTGGAACAGAGATGTTGGAATTTCATTTCCCAGGCATCACGTTGTCATTTGCTCCCTCTTGCTTAACATTACTCGCTCATTGTTCATCATCCATACATCCATACATCCATCCATCATCCATACATCTGGGAAGCTCTGCTATAAACTTCCAGCAGAGGGCAGTAAAGCACCAGCCTAATGAGAACAAGTGTGTGCTGCTAAAACAGAGGATACAGTACACAGCATGCAGCAGTTCAGAGTAGACTAATGACCAGCTGACCTTGTGTTAATGTTGAGCTGCTTTACACTAACAAGACTTCACCACAAGCAGATGTTAACGGACAAACACGTGTCAAAAACAGCTGACGTACCTTTACATTGTGGGGGTTTGTCACTCCATCGATTCCCCTCACAAACTAACGCAGCGGCACCTTTTAATTGGAAACCATGGTAACAGGAGTACAGCGCAGCCAGTTTCCCAGATGAAGAGGACAATGTGAAATCCCCATTCTTTATCTTTGGTGGAGAGCCACACTGCTCGGAGTCTGGAAGTGGGCGACAGAAGTTTTTCACATTAGTGTGTGCAGTGAAATGATAAAAGTCAAAGGAATATTTATGATTTTCTTAATAATACAGGACAAGCACAGTAGCCCAGTCTCTGCAGCCCACCTCTGCTCCTCTCATGTCTCCAAGCGTTCACATTCATTGATGGTATGTGATTGCAGGGGACGTAATTGGTCGGGTATTTCCCAAATCTGAAAGAATCGTAGGGCACCTCCCGTATGTCAGTGTTGTCACAGATGATCCGAGACAGAGACACTTTTGAAAGCTCGACCTTCTGTTGCTGGGTAAAAACACCGTCAGCCTCCCACCAAAAGCTGCACAGAATAGCCATTTTAAAAGGAAGCATTTTAATAAATACATTTACAGAAGCATGTTAACGTACCTATCACCATCACGAAGTGCTTTCATCTGCTTTCCAATCAGGCAAGAAAAGAGGGCACCCGTCCTTGAGCCTGGCAGCAACCTTTCAACAAGTCCTCCCAGCCAAACATCCATATTGTCCAAGTGTTTATACACGGTTTGTATCATCTCAGCAACCATGTCGTCTCCCACAACCTCTTTGAGATGGTCCAGTGTCTTCACACGCTTCAGCCCACAAAACACTCTCCAATCATTGTACCCTGAGAAGTTGTTTCATAATCAATAATCCACAATTTGCTGACTTGGCAAGAGTTATTAAGACTTTCTTATTTTAGCATAAACTTTAATACAGTGACTTCACAGAGACGGGGCTTAAGCACATGTATGACGACAGTGACCCACGCTACTGTTTATGAGCAGTTTAGATCTGTATCATATGTGAACAGGGCAAACATGTGTCGGTGCGGGCAGTGGATTTTCTCCTCTGTAATTGTTGGTTCAGTTTCAGAAAACATTCCAACTGGGTGTTTGAGAAACTATTTGTGTTTTCAATCATTCTCCGACCTGTTTTCATCCGTCTCACTTTTCCATCACAATATTCTCTGTCTGGCTTGACATAAAATGAGTCACTTCCTGTGTGGGAAATGTCACCGTGTGACACAAGATCTTACCACTGCTACGCTAACAAATACAGTGGGGGTTGTGTGGACCTGATTGGATTTGTTTCTATTTAAAAGTCACATACTTCAGTTTTAAAGTAAGCGTTGACTCATTCATCTGCATCATCGTCCTGAAACATCTCAGTTTCTGTCCGTCCAGACTAAAACGCTACTGCAAATAGAGCCAGCAGCTTTTATCAAACTCCAAAAAGGCTGGAATAGTGTGGACTGGAGAAGAGTTCACGCGTTCCGAAATGAAAATGCAATGGTGTGTTTTGTGAGCCACAAAAATATGTCCATCCCTGGAAAGAACCAGGAAGCAACTATCTCAAGACAGGATTGGATGTTATCTAGTCTCACGTTTGTGTGAGCGTCACCACAAACTCATGTGGACTCTTAGTCCATGATGACTTACCCGGAAGACCATGATCTCGTCCTCTTTGTAGGTTCAGTGAAGCCAGGTCCATGTGCTGTGATACATTGGGGACAATCAGCCTCTCTGTGAGCTCCTCTGCCATCAGCATGTTTGTGCTAACAACTGGTGCTGCAGTTCCAATGATACCTCTCAGGACGGGTTCAACTCCACCTTCACAGAAAACACAGCTTTTCATAAGCTAGAGGCTTTAAAAATGATAGGTGGCTGCACTGTGTGTGTGTGTGTGTGTAATGAAAACCTTTAAACACAGCACGTGTGGCTGACACTCTATTATTAAGTCATGTTCTCCCTGTGTGTGTGTGTGTGTGTGTGTGGGATGGGGTTCTCCGGGTTCTCCGGGTTCTCCGGCTTCCTCCCACAGTCCAAAAACATGTTATAAATGGAATATTGTGTAATTAGTTGAGATCATATTGCTAATTACTTTGGCCATTTTTTTTATCTATACTGCCCCCTCTTGACCAGACTAGACACTAATTGGCCTCCAGGTCATTTGAGTTTGCCGCTCCTGCTTTACACCGTTTTTTTTTTTACAATTGGGCAATTAAAAAAGAAAACTGCTGCTATTAAACGGATTTCCATTTATATTTTATTATTTTGTGACAGTTTAATGATGGGTGGTGAAGACTGCAGATGTGATTCAGCATCACAATTGAGATTTTTAAATACAGCTGCTTCAAATAGCTGTGAGTTTCCCTATAGAAGCACATTGCTATGCTGTTTGCCACTGGAGTTATTCCAGCAGGAAACTTCCTGTGTTTTTTCCTTTCCCTCTGACTTAAAATGATTTATATTCAATTTAAAGATTCTTCAGGCATTGTTTCAGACACAAAAGACCATACTTATAAAACTGCTTAAACAGTTGAAGAGAGTACAGTGGAACTTTCAGCCCTCTGGTATTGGACTGCACATACATCATTCTGCACAATGAAGGTCGAACATACAAATGAAGTATCAATATGCCAGACGGGGAATATCAGTGAAATACAGAATCTGTGGGGAGTTTGAAGTGCTTTCCATGATAATAGCTCTTTGGCTGCAGTCTGTGTAAACAGAATCTCCATAATAAAGGTGGCGAGTGCAAAGTTAGCATAACCCAACATCGCATTGGTCACAATAATGAGAATACGACCCAGGTTCAAGTGAGTCACATATATCACAAATAAACAAATAAATAATGAATGTAGTTCGATATGATAATTAGTGGAAAGGGTTCTTAGAGTTTGTAGATTGGATTCTTGCACATTCTGTAATGAATCACATGTAGGAGAACATTGAGTAGCCAAAGTCTATAGAAATATAATTGTTACAGTGAGACTACAGTAAAACTGCTGCTACAGCTTGTTTGGTGTGAGCGTACCAACCTTCTTTGACTATTCTCCATGGGCTAAAGAAAGTGTCGTGTAGTCTCAGGTGGGGGAAGCGCTCATGGGGCTGGAAGCTTTCGTTCAGTCTCCTGAGTATTGGAGGGATCGTAGCATGGCCGAACCTGAATGCTGCAGTGGCAAACACATTGGAGGCTGAGGGGTCCGTTGTTGGATCGTATCCATGATAGGGTCCAATGTAATGTTCAAAAGACTCGGGGCCTATGATCTTTGGAACGTAATCTCTCATGGTTATGATCTGGGAGTCAAAAAAGAGAATAAAATGAACAAAACATGAACAATATCTGACGTAATCATAAAGGATCTAGAATCTCAGGACCATGAGCATCACTTAAGCTATAAATCCATGTAATATCCCTTAAAGCTTCAAACCAGTCACATATATATTATATAGATTATTTTATAGATTATAAACAGGATGGGGCATTGCTACATTAAACAGCACCATCAAAATACTAACTACAAGAATGAGAAGATATCAATTGTTTACGACATGTACTGAAAGTTATTTTCATTACAATCATCTTCTTGTTAAATATATTAGTTGTTTTGCCTAGAAAATGTTGTAAAATACTTTAGTACTTTAAAAAGAAGATGAGACACTGATCGTCGCAGGCACCGAGGAGCAAAGAACATATTCACATTTAACAACTCTGATTTTTATTTAACAAAATGAAAAAATGAAATAGCAGCCTGTGTGATTTTGTGTCAGGGCAGCAGTCGTTCATGAAGTGGGGACAGAAAAGATTGAAATGAGGGCCATGGAGTTTAAAGGATGTGGTTATTTATCAGGCATTCATCACTCACGGACAGCATTATGTGCATACATATTACAGGCTACAAGTCAAACTCTCTTAGTCTCTGCTGCTTAAATTTAGACACCTCATTTATTTTTACAAGCCCCATTGGATGGATTTTGACTAAAGAAATTAGACTCTTCACATCATTCGGTTAATTTATGTTGTTTTTTTGTATCTAACCTCCCGACAACCATGTTGATTGAAATGCAGTGTTCCTGCGCAGCACAACTGCACTGAAATACTATGAAGTAGTAAAGTTTTTAAAAACAATCACCACATTTCGCACAAAAGAAAAGAACTGTGTACCTTCACAGTGCATAGTTTATAAATAAGCAATAGCCTTGACAATGTTGTAGCAGGAGTGAGAAGCGAAGATTGAGATGACCTTTGCGCTCAGTATGAACGGTTTACGCTGCCTCGGCCCTTCACTTATTTCACAGGTTTATATGTTGAATTCTAATGTTTTCAGTGAAATGTTGAATGAACACACTGTGCATATCTTGACATGGAACAGAGAGAATACATAAAGCATTATTTAATTAATTCTTCAGTCCATAATAAAATAAAAGTCAAATGCATGATTTCTGAAAATGTGCCTTAGTTCAAAACGTCTCACGATCAGTCTATTTTACACAACTCCCATCTGATAACTAGTTTCTTTCTTCTTGGTTAAAAGGAATAAAAATGTTTTCTCCTTCTCATTGGGATGGCAGAATTGTCACAATAACACAATCAGACATTTTTAAGGTAATATTAGGTCAACTACACGTGACATTACAGTGAGACCTGCTATCATCTAAAACAAAGAAGAGGTGACAGAACTGAAGACTTTTGTTATGAGTGACCAGGATGGACAGGAGATTGGTGACGCCAGCCCATAACCAGATGGGAATTCGAGCCCAATTACCTTCCACTATTCCACTACACAGTGTAATTTTATTTCACATGTTCTTCACTTGCACCACTTGGGGGAAAGTATCTTTTATACATGAATTAGTTGGCATTATTTGGTATGTTATTTTAAATTACACGGCATCATTATTTTATGAGCCGAAGAAATGAATAGATTTTGGAGGTTATCAGGAAATGGATCACCACTTGAGTATATTGACACGTTGGGAAATTGAGCAGTCTTGGCAGAGGTTTGCACTCTCCAAGTCCTTCCTCTGGTGTTATGCATTAAAGTCACTTTGAGTTGTCAAAACTTTGCCTGCAGTTATGGAAAATACAGCCTCACCACTGAGGTGATAAAGGATTCTTGTGCTGAGACTTCGCAGTGACAGCAAAGCGGCAGATTCCACGGCTGGTTGATTCTTACAGCCATCAGACTTAAAACAGCAGCTGTCAGGCTCGCACGAGTTCGGAATCAATTAAAACAGGACAATAAAATGTAAATGTATCATATCTTGACTAACTTGCATTACAGACATTACATAAAAGGAATTTAACTTAAACATAATGAAACTCTTACTGTAAGCAGCATCTTTACTTTCTACACTGTGGTTTACATGAAACAGCAAAGACAGCACGTGTGTATATGTTCACCTGTCGCCTCCATTTAGATGTGATATGATCTTCATTTACATGGTTGTAAGTTATAAGTTATAAGTTTTTAAGCATACTTTGGACGTTGTTGAGTCAAAGGCTGAGCTTCCCTGTTCAGCAGCATTTAGATCATGTGATACCTGATACTTTGTGTGTTTCTTTTCTAAAGCATTTATCTTTAAACGCCGTTCTGTGCGTTTGTTGGTACCAGAGCATTTACGTTCATATTGTGTACAAACACAGATCAGCTTTCATCTCATACTTGAGGCTGAGATCGTGACATCCCAAATGGAAACAGCTGATGTCGTGTGAAACTACACGAGAGCAGAAACAAAAGGTAAACAGTCAAAGCAAGCAGCTGCTGAAAGGTTTCTGACAAATGTTTGCTGCTCTCAGTTGGATTGAGTGACTGTGCAGAAGCTGAAGCTAATAGTGACAAGTGTATTATGTTTCCCATGTTGAAATTCAAAGTGCAAAGTCATTCACATCAGGATGTACAAAAGCATTGTGCCTCACAGCGTTCATTGAATTTCCTTTTAATTCAATTGGTGCCTTAACCATGTGAAGACCGTCTTCTTTGTAAGTATTTAAAAAAAATAAATAGTCAATTTCTGTAGATGTAATATGTTCATTATGGAACCCCCTGCTGAATAGAGACAGTCTGAATAACCAGCTCACAGATTGCTGCAGTTGAGATTTTAAATTCAAGTTTAATCTTGATGTTGATTTTGTTTTGAATTTGAATGGCTAAAGCTGTACTTTTGTGTTGACACTTTGACGACCCTGTCGTGAAGTGCTTTCATAACACAAATAAGGTCCAGCTTTGTTTTAAACAACAACGTTCCTCCTTACAAACACTTGCATCATCATTCACCGGATATTTTAACAACTCACTGCCCAGCTGTAAACTCTGGACTGCACCAACTCTACCTCACCAAAAGCACTTTGTGTCATCCCAACATCAAAGGATGAACCCACGCACAGAGTTCACTGACTTTGTTGTGAGGAGAGAAACGCTCGACTCGACGAAGGAAGACTTGCTAATGTGGTTAAAGTGATGGTGCTGCCATTTGTTCAACCAAACCAACAGAGAGAGAGAACTTTTGAACTTTTGTGAGTTTTACAATTGAACTGTTCCAACCATCCAAAGCACAAATATCAGATATCAACAACATATTAGAACTGAAAAGATGATTTATGATATTCTGACCAGTCATAGTTCAAGTTCATGATATCTTTAAATTGCCTCATTTCATGAAACTCTAAATTAAGTTTACAGAAGGGTGATGTACATATCATTCACTGGAATGATGGCATAATTAAACTGAGGACAATAAAAAGTGCAGATGTGTGCATAACATGTATAATAATGAGACATTAAGAGCAATTCTTGGTTTTCCAACCCTATGAATATGACCATAAAATCCTGTTAAAAAAGGATAGGCTTTGTTTTGTGGTTATGTAAAATGACTATTTTTAGAAAGTCTGCCAGTTCATTTAAAAACAAAAAACCATTAAGGACACCCATGACATCTAAAAAACTGAATTACCATACAGACGCTGTTTTGCATAAAGTAATGGATGAAAAATTCCACTTTTTGTTCCATATTTATTGCACTTAATTTGAGACAATATTTGTGTTCCGACAAAGACGGATGCATTTTTATGTCACAGCTGTAGAAGACACAAAGGCTTGCTGCTCTGCACTGCTCTGTATTTAAGATGATTGAACACTGACAACTCAATTACGAGCTAAGGCAGGAGGTTTAAAGCTAAGGTGCATACATTTGGGTGTTGTTGTTGTTGTTGTCGTTGTTATTTTTGCGTCTGTTTGGTCTTCATAAGGTAAGGTAGAGCACAGTGCAGACATTATGGCAGAGAAACTGCTGCCAGGATTTACCTGTAACTGTACGCACACACACTATATCTGTGGGTGATCGTGTGAAACTGCAGGTTAACTGTCCTCAGGTCTTGGAAGTGCAGTGACTCCAGTGGTTGTTTGTGTGCAAGTGAATGGGTAATTAAACTTGCTTCTCACTTGATTTATGACATCATTAAACATTTTCCTGAGAACTTTGTGGTCTAAATCTTTACCTTTCAGTTTCCATTAGTACATTATAATGTGCATTTTGGATTTATGATTCAATTATGATTCTATTTCGAGTCCAATGACCAATAAAGCGTGACATATTCCTGAGGCATGGACACTATGTGACTATGTGATGAGTGCCCGGTTGCCGTGGACAACTCACAGTGAATTCCCCCTACTTTTCCAAATGTGTTTTCTTCTCTTTTAAGAAAAAAAAACATGGCCAAAAAACTCAACTTGAAAATATCAGCTCACAAACCACCTCGGTGGGACTTGTTGGTGAAACAGAACAAGCAATTAAAAGGATTAGTCTGACATTTCAAGAAATATACCTGCTCTTTTTCTTGCCAATAGTTGATTAGAATAGATGAGAAGATCAATATCACTACTGCCAGACAATGATTTGTGGTTTGAGGTACATGCTCCAACAGTTTCTAGGGCACTTGGATAATGGATTGGATAACGAATGAGTAAAAACATTAATGAAAGAGATTAAGAGGAATTGGTACAGCAGGGTTTTTTCTCTTAGCTTTGAACTATAGGCTGGAACTCCTTCACCCTGCCCTTTCGACGAAAGCAACACACAAGCAACACTTTTTAACTTCTGCTGATGCAAATTCAACACATTTATCATTAACAGCAGCCTCTGCAGCCATAAGTGCACTGGGACTTATTCTGTTGGAAAATGTTATGTGCAGAAAGTAAAAGCTGTGCTTGTATCGTCCAACTCACTGAACTGAAACACAGCGATGGTGTACGCTCTCTAACTCTTGACCTTCAGCTTCCTGAGATTTTGTGCTGTCACAGTAAAAAAAGAACGTTTTTAATCCTTAGTGCTCACACGGCACAGATCATGGTAAATAATACACAACTCCTTATTGCACATCCTGGGGGTGTGAGAGGTGTTTATAGGTCACATATTCAGGCTTTAAAAAAATGTCAAAGTTATGATTCATATGATTATGATTTATGATTTTCAGTAGTGATATAAAGTAGCAATAATTGAGCAGATGTGACAAAATAAAGCATTTTTGTCTTTTCTTTTTGTTCATAAAAACGAGTGAGCGAGCGACGTCAAGTGTGACATTAGCCTCTTAATCACTTCTTTCTCCCTGAAATGGTTAGTAAAGCAGGAGTAAAGTTTCACATCCTATGTCATCTAACTTTAATTCATTTATTTTATAGGGTTGCCAGTCCGAGTCCCTGCCAGGTCAAGGGATTAGGTAAACTGGACAGTCTAAATTAACGGTGTAGGTGTGAGAGTGAGAGTGAATGGTTGTTTGTTTCTATAATATCAATTTTATATATTCTATATTATGTGTTCCTGTGATGGACTGCTGAAATGTCCAGGGTGTACCCTCATGTGGAGGATAAAGCGGTAGAAGAGAGAGAGACAGAGTGAGTGAGTGAGTGAGTGAGTGAGTGAGTGAGTGAGTGAGTGTTCTATACGTGTCATGTCAATATTTTGAAAGTAAACTTCTCAGATATTTGAGGTAAAATAGAAGTGGATGTCATGGTGAATAATATCAGCCTAGTTTATTTTGTCACTCTATAGTTTTGATAATTGCCGCTGACAAAACTTGATTTTGTGTTGTGCGACGTTTTTAGTTTATGCTCATGACGCCTCTGTGGTGACCACCCACACATGATCCTGCAGCTGGTTCTCCTCATGATCAGTTTAGCATAAGAAAGAAAATGAATTTACTTTTACTGAGACGACGAGACGAAAGCAAGAACTGCAGGAAACAAAGGTGATCAGTGCACCGGTGGAAACTATCAAGAGAGCATCAGGGAAACGATGTTACAGTCTTACTGTTGTTACTTGACACTGACGACTACCATCAATAGGACTGTGTCATTTTCTATCTTGTGTTCCAACACAGGTGCACAACAGGAAAGTGTCCAGCGACCGTTTTAGTCGGTCCATTTATACCACTCGCAAATTTGTAAGTTTAGCTTCTTTTTTTTCTTTCTTTTTTCATGGATTTCATGGATGTAAGTCGTTTTTGGTTCAGAAGAACACAATTGAAGTTGGTATTCACATACCTGGTGCAGAGCTCCAATAATCTTGCGGGTTTCCTGGAATATAATCTCTGGACTCCAATGACCGTTAATGCTTTTCAGTGCCTCTGCAATTCGATTGTGTTCCCTGAGCCACAATGTGTGCAAGGACGTCAGGGGCATCCCCTCGTTGACCCGACTGTCTCCTGCACTGAAACACTCGACTCTCTCCTGCTGAAGACCCTGGCGGCACGTTGATGGCAGACTGGCGACAAAAGGGAGGTAGGCTCTTCCTTTTGGATCCTTGAATTGCTCGTTGACAGCGAGTTTGCCGTTAAGGCCGGGGAGGTCACGCAGGAAGCTCGTCAGCTGGGAGCTGTGGCCATACACGAGTGAAGCATCCATGAATGATGTGATGGCATTCATTTGTTGTCGCTGCAGAACTTGTTCAATATCTGAGCCCAGATGGATAAAGCAGGCAGGTGTGGAGCGGTGAAAAGGCAAACAGTGATGCTGTGTCTGTAGAAGAAAAACAGAATCATTTGCAATGAGATGCATCAACAGCAACTGAACTAACCACCATCAGAAAATGGTTGGATTAGGAATCAAAATCATGTGCTTATTTGCAGAGTTAGATGAGAAGATCGGCCTGAGGCATAAGAAACTTAGCGACTGCTTCATTCATGTGTAGAAAAACATTTTAACGTATGAAAAAAAAATTACTGTAAATATCTTTAGATACATTCATATATGCAAAATGTGTTTATCATAAGTTATTTGGTTTTAATTTGTAGTTGAAGATTCCAGTTGGAGCGAATGTGTGCATCTGTTTTAAAACACAAAAAAACTGCTTTACTACTTTGCTGCAATGTCAGCTGTTGTATTTTGTTATTTTCACGTTCAGTATCTTTGAATATTAAAACCATTTACCAGGGCCACGATACAATATTATCACGATATTGCAAAATACTATTATGTATTAGCAAAAATCACATATTGTGATACACTCACACATCAGCTCTAGTGAAAGTGAGCACTTCTCGTGGACTGAAGCTTCAATCGATTATGTTTATGTTAATCCACAAAATGTGTAGTTTATTTGAAATGTTTGAAATCTCAAAAGTGATATTTCTATATTTGAATCCCCTCTACCGTTAAAAAAACACTGGTTTTCAAGTAATTAACAAAGCTAAATATAATTAATGCAAGTTCTAGTTTATTAGTTTATATATTTCTATTAAAATAGTCAAGCACAGGCGACTCCTAGATGGTGGGAGGGGGCCCCAAGTCAGCTTCAGCTTAGGGCCGGCCCTGATGAGAGCTCAAGATGAAGGTAAGCAACCTAAAGACTGTTGCGTTGCGTTGTGTTGCGTTGTGTTGCGTTTACCTCAATGGGAAAACATGGATGCACATTTTCACAGGTGCTCAGACAGTCCACACCGCTCCATAACGCCGCAGTGCTGGTGCTTTGTGGTGTGAAGGTGACGTCGTGGTCGATGTACTGCCCCCACTCCACCAGCAGGAGAGAATAGATGTCATCTTTACTTTTAAAGGATCTCCTCAATATTTTCTTGCTTACTTCCCAAGGCTGCAGACACAGTAACATCTCTGTTATTCTGGACGACAATGTTTTTAAACAGAAATGAACACACGTGGTGGGGAAGTCATTTCCTGTCCCAGTGAGTGGTTAAGATGGATGTCAGCTTCCTTGAGTTAGTTTATTCTTCCATTTATTATGAATAGATCAGCAAAGGGACTGTTATATGATCTTTCATAATAGATACTGTAGGTCAGGTTGCCTTGTATGAACAGTGCTGCATCTATATATCTATGATTGAACTAATGCTGAATATGCACTGCCCACCACCGGAATGTTCCCTGTTCCATTCATCAATCATGAACAGGTCGTTTTCTTTAAAGCAGGTGCAGGACATATGAGCTGGTTGCTTGTCAGCTGCAGTTGATGCTGAGCGTGTGTGTGTGTGTGTGTGTGTGTGCAGTGGCTGAGTTGCCGTCGGCTGAGATTATGTCGTATAAGCAGATATTTTATGTGGTCAGTCTTTTGTGAAATGGCTAAAGTCTGTTTTTACTTCCGACGTTGCCGGAATGAGGTAAAGTCAGTTATGATAATGTACCAAGACCATATACAACAACACTTGGTGCCAGTGTATGTAAGACCTCGTGGCACAATGGTAGCGCGTCTGACTCCAGATCAGAAGGTTGCGTGTTCAAATCACGTCAAGGCCAATTTCTTTGGGGCAGCCCTTACCCAAGAGGAAAGGACCTGAGTTCTTTGTTGCTGGTTCAAATCAAGAGCTGGTGAAGCCGGTCCCCATGGCTCGGGCTCATGTGTAAGAAGGAAGGATTAAATGTAGAGGTCAAATTCACTTTCATGAATTGTTGTGCAAAAATACCTGATGTTATGTTAGGATCAATGATTATTACTTACACACACAATTATGCAATGGTTTGTGCTATCAGAATAATTCCGGCGGTTTCTATCGAATCAGCTCTAACTGCTTCAGAATAACTACTGAAGTTATTCTGGAAAAATGGGCAAAATCAATTACTCACAGGACATTTTCTGGCCCTTATATAGTTAAAATAATCAAAAAAGGTGTTAAATAAAGTCATGGTATATCAACACTTGGAAAAACCTCACTCTCACTGTGTAATGAGTGCATACATTAAGACCCTAATTCAATGCAGATATCAACAGTTTCTACTGCTGTTTGATGTTCATCCACATGACTAGAAACCAACTCCTTTCAAGCTGTGGAAATGGCATCTTTAAAAAGCTGAAGCCGTAAAATGCAAATTCAGCTGCAATCTTAGTCATCACACACACACACACACACATGCTAATATACACGCTTGTGCTGTTCCTAAACAGCAGTGGACTTAATCTGCTGTAAAACAGGTTAGAAAAATAAATGGAATGCAACATTAACTGCGGTGAGCAGGGCGAGCGCGCTTCATTTCCTGTTTTTCCATTAAGACCTCACTGTCCATTGGACCAGCATTTTGTAGATTACCGAAGGAAGTTGGAATCCATTATGGAGCCGTCCTCGGTTCCAGCCCCTGGGTTCTCTCTCCTCGTCTTCATATTCAGCTGGAAGCCATCTGACCAAGGGAGTGTTGGCTGCTCCCCAGAGAGGATTTTGCCTGACAAAAAGAATCATGAAGCCTGTCCAAAAACACTGTGGTACAAAAACAGTGTTTGCCATCACTGAATCGAGCAGCATTCGTTTATCTGCATGTGGTCAGTGAGGGTTTAGAAAACTGCATTTTTTTACACAGTTTTTCTAACTTGAGTTTAGAAAGTCGAGGGAGTTTCATGCTGTCTATGATTGACACAATAGTGGGTTAGGGTTAGGGATTATTTAGGTGGAGACGGTGCTTTTGCTTTCTTTCAGACTAAATATACACTATATGCTGCACAGTGGCTGACTTTTCTTTAACAATCCATTTATGTTACAGATGCAAAAAGATTAACCTGAATATAAAATAAGGATTTTTTACCACGTCACACTACAGTGATGCCGCCTATTTCTTCATTATACATAGTTCTTACAAATATAATATGCTTTGTATTTATATATACTTCAGCAAGAAGCCTGTGTCCTGGGTTATTGGATCATATATTATAATAAGTTTCAGTGTCTAACAGTATGAATCCGGTCACTTAGATACCTGTTATTGCAGATGCCAGATATGGAACGGTACTTTGAGTTGGTGTGACAAACATCTGGAGATGCTGCTGCAGGACACTGAGACAGCTCTGCAATCAGTGCCACATCTTCCCATGACAACAGCCCTAGTGTTTTCAGAGTAGAGTGAACACAAAGCAAAATTAAATGGAATTCTACCTTCAGAGTATATGAGAAGGAATTCAAATCTGGAAGGACAGTAAAGCCTGTAAGCGCTATACATTTAAATGATTCAGTGTTGAGGTAGAATATTAAAAACAAAGAAAAAGAAAAGACGTGGGCGTGCTGCTTAAACAACCATGTGTAATTTCACTACGAGATGTACCTGATGCTGTGACATTCCTTTTATATCTCTGCTGTGCTCTTTTCCTGAGGACTTGGACAGTTGTTTGAAACACCTCTGCAGCTCGGGAAATCCCCAGGGTCTCAGGCTCCGTTTGCCGAGTGAATGTAAACATATGCGAGGAGGACGAGGACGAGGACGAGGATGAGGACGAGGATGAGGACGGGGATGAGGACGCACTCCGTCTGTGCACAGAAACTTGCACGTTCTTTCTGTGCGTTTGTTGATTTTGAAAAGGTAGCATTTCATTTAAAAGAGAGCATTTGTCGATTTGTTTTTTACCGTTGTCGAGAGTAACGGAAGGCTTCGTTTACAATATGAACACTTTCTTCGTGTGATGAGATGAGCAATTCTCTGATAAATGTGGCTGCAAGAAAAACAGTACATATGAAAACACAACAAAATGAAAGGCACTTGACTCCACTACATCTATATTTTCATCACGAGTACATACATTTTGATACTTTTCTACTTTCATGCATGAGATGTATTAGTATGTATTAGTATTAATACAAACATGTGTATTTACATATATGCAAAAGTATCATTACATCAATACATCAAATCCAGTAGCAAAGGTTAGACTTTTGTGCACGTGTGTCAGCTTTGATAGGAAATCTGCTGACAACACAAATTCAAATTCAAAACAACATTTCTATCCCACAACAGCCAAGGTACAGAACAGAAAGAGACAGAACAAATACTATCATACTACTTTAATACTATGCCGCTGACATTGTTGTGGTTTCCACATGGGTCCATCCCCCATACATCTATATATACATATATATATATGAATACACATATATATACATTTACTTACAGTTGAAAACTCCGGCCTCATGGGTTAGAAAACCTGGGAGAACAATCAGCACAGCATGGAAAACAGCGTGGAAAAAACAAGCCATTTTGTGGTCTGATCAAAAAAAGAAGGATTTCTGAAATAGTAAAGATTTATCCTGCAGCTGCACACCGTGTTCAACTATCGTTATGTATTCATAGAAGCAGGGAGTCCAAGGTAAAATAGACCAGGACTCACTGGAGCAACTCAAACATTCAGTGGGTTTTTTTCTTGCACTCAGTCGACTGATTTGAAAAAAGCCTCTTCTTTTCTCCATTAGCTCAGTCACTTGGAGAGTTTGTATGTTCAGGAACTCTCGTGTTACAATACCTGAGAAAACACCAAGACTGACGCATGATTAGACAATATAGCCTGTTTGTACAGCACATGGTTTGTGCAATGTCAGGAAATGAAGATGTTTTTGTGTGGAAATTGTACTTTTACATGGGTGAGATGAGAATGTTGTTTACTCGCAATAACAGATCTACTTTAATCGATGGCTGATCTTTCTAAGAATTTCGATTCAACATGGCGTTTAATGGAATCCTGTTACCTGTGGGTTACCTAGGGATGACTGTCAAATGTCCAGGTGATTGAAACAACATAAAAGGTAAGAAACCCAGTAAATGGCCCCATGAAACTAGCTTGCTGCCAAACACTTCAATCCACTTATGATTGAAGGTTCAGTGTGCGATGTCTCCTGCCACACAAATGCCACACAGTGCAACAAATGTCCCAATCTTCCAACAAGGGAGGGAACATACAGTCGCCCCACAGAGAAGAAAACATCCCATTGTCACCAAACAACCTTTAAAGCACCGTTCATCAACACGGCACAGACAAAAGCTAAAACACTGGACCAAGGAGGAAACACTGTGTTTAAATAAATAAAAACTGAAGTGACAAAAAAAGTCCACTGCACATGTGGACATTACTGTGAGACATAAGTTGACAGATTTGTCAGATGCATTCATGAACACCTGTCTCAGAACTGTCTGCAAACCCAGTGACCTTTGAGGAGCTGTTTGTACTGAAAGCTTCTTCCACGTCCGTCCTGTCCCTCAAAGGTCGCCTCTGGCTCATGCAAACAGTGAGAGTTCACTCAGGTTCTCTGGATAATAACTTGGAGAAGAACATCACAGCACAAGGTGAAATACTGCATGTTGAGAAATGCCACGTTAATACTTACACACCATTGGTTGTGTCACATCTGATATGATTGCCTGATAATATCACACCACTTACTTAATGGAGACAAAGAAATATAAGCCATAACTTCATAATGTGTCCTGCTGGATAGAACTCATCATTACCTTTTCATCAAACTTTACTTCAAGGGCAGAACTGGTGAAATAAAAGGGCAGAGTATGAGCAGAAGTCATTGAAGCTTTTTAATGGGTTCATGGTCCTGCTTTCTTTGCTGTGCCTCCATCCTCCCGAGCCCATTTTCTGAGTCTTAGATTTGGACTGTAGGGATTACTAACAGTGAAAAGGCTGCAGCAGTCACTCTGAAATTGGCCTGGAAACTTCCACTCATCACAAATACTTCAGTTAGCATTCAGGGTCCAATGCCACCGGAGGAGTCAACTCTGAGAGTCACGGCCCATTGAAAGATGAGCAGTGTACTTGAAATTCATGCTCGACATGGCACCGCTGCAACTTGACGATGCCGTTTGTGCAACAGCAGCCGACTGCAACTTCAGCTGAACATCATATCGCCCTCGTGTTGTCATGGTGGCTGCTTTGGCTCCAGCACAAAAACTGCTCAAGCCAAAAACTTCGCAAACAAAATGAATCTCAGAGTTTGTGAAGAAGGAAACAAACGTCACCCATGGACAAAAAACACACCAGTGGCATATATTTGAATGTTTGGTTCTTGCTGCGACGTCGGGTTCAATAGAGGATGGACAAAATATCAGAGCCCCGTGCAATACTATACAATACAAATGGAATTTATTCTGCCTTTGTCAAGCTGCATATGTTTCTCTGCTGCTTCATGGAGCACGAGGCGTCCACATGCTGCTCTTCAGATAGAGAAACAGACTTGGACAGACATTCATCATATCAGAGTTTATTTATTCCTTAAACAAAGACAAGCCAAAGGTAGTATCGTGTCAACTTCAGCTCAGCGGTGAGCTGTGATAACATATTCTGAGTTTCGAGTTTGCTCTTAATATCCCTGTATCCTGTGTGACCCAGTGACGGAAACGTTTATGCACGAAAAACCAAAGAGCGAGGAGGTTCCAGGACAGAGAGGAAATAACACTGAGATACCAGCACAACAACCTTATTGTTTGTTATGTTTTGGTGCTAGTGTTGAGTCAGAGAAGGAGAGTTTTCACCTTTCACATGGTTTGCTCCGGTTCCACTCTGTTTCTGTCTCTGACGCATGTCTGAGGAAGGATGACACGTCGATCAGAATTATGGGAAGCCTCTTTCACGCTTAAATTAGCAGGTATACCGGAACTGATTGAGGAAATAAAAATATTGCTCTCTGTCCCAAGTCTTAAAAAACAAGTTCCACTACTAACATCAAGACTGACAGCTGGAAGATTAATGAGCATCACAGCTGCCAGAGGTGAAGCAGGTGAAGCAGAATTTGGCACGTTCACTCATGTGTTGTGTCCACTAATACGTTCATAAAATCCTCATAGACGGTAGTTCTTTGACCTGGGAGTGAATGTGGATTAAACACATTAACAGTGGTGATGTTTAAATGGGTTTCTTTACCAGTGGGAATAAGATATAAAGGGATCCTGCTCGTTATAAAGCAGCACATAAAGTATGTGTTAATTTACTTGAGAGCACATTATGTCCATAAATGTGTTATTGGTTCCCCACACAAATACATTGGGATTCATTCAATTACAAGACGTGTGCAGAAAATCAAACTCTCGTTAGTTTCATATCTTTTGTGATGTAACAGTCAAATGTTTTTCTTGTAGTTTGTAGTGAACTCGTTTGTCCACTATGTCAAAATGGATGTCAAGGTGACATAATTAACTTTGCTCATCTAGTTCAACACAAAAGACGGCTTGACACATAAGAAAGTGAAGATGCTTAAAATAAGATGATTGTGCATGTGATTCACATGCACAATCATCTCATGATATCAGTGGAAGAGGTGCTTTGCTGGAGACGATCTCATTTTACAGCAAATGACACATAATGACGGCAGACTCATCCTGCAATGTCAGAACATCTTCATCTTTGAAAAATGATCTTATATTTGTCTTCATCAGACAGAAACAGGAGAGGAACATGTTAGTGTGTGACGTAGGAGTTTGTGTCGCTGCCTCCTAAAACCACTGGCTGATGTCAAGAATAAATAGAGATATACAGTATATAATGGCATAGAATGGTGCTTGAGCAGTGTGTGGGCTGTGAAACATTACAGAAGTAAAGACCATTCCTTGTTAACTCTATTGAACGGTAGCAGATGATATGGCTCTTTATGTTGCTTTGAAGCTCATTAGCCCAAAGGATTTGAAACGAGAGCATTGTGGGGCTTTGTTATTTAAGGTAGATACCAAAACACAACCATTGTACAACTTCAGCCTCTGTCAGGCTTCTCGTGTTTCATTTGAGGTGTCAGTTACTGGACTTAATTAAATTCCTCTGTGTTAGAGTTATTTTTCTGTAGCAAATGAAAAGTAAGTAAACTTCTTCATTCACAAGTTGAAGTGTAATTCCTCATTAACAGCATTAGTTCTGTGTCACATTGTCAGACATGTGGCAGTTTATGGCACCATATTGTCACATGGGCGTTACCTTTGGACTCCTGATCCTCCTGACTGTGTTTACTTAAACACTGTGTACTAGTCTCTTTTACAAATGTTTCCTTTTTTCTGTGGTTGATACAAAAATAGCAAGAACAAGATATACTTATCAGTTAGCTCTGTGCATAACATACTGCTCATTTGCCTGCAGGTGCACATGATGACGACATGTCTTCTTAGCTGTTCATGTAATTTCCAGGCAAGCTCTGACTGCACATAAAGAGAGGGTCCATGGAGGCAACTTTGGCAGCGATAAAAGAATGAATGCAGTGAAGGACGGCTGTCAGATTAGCGAACTCCAGTTCCTGTGGGAATAATGTAAAGACATGTTTAAGATGATGATATTTCTTAATTATCAAAGAAATCATGAATTTGTAGGCCCTAATACTCCTTCATACAACCAAGCGATAACTGTAGAAGAACTTTACCTTCATTTCTATTTGCTTGCTTTCAGCATTCTTGAAAAGGAGTTTTACCCTGGTTTTCCCATCGTCAGAGGAGCCTTTAAGTTGAGAGAACTTATATCGCCACAGCATGGTCTACAGGGGAGGGTAATACAAGACACAGCAGCATGAAGGTGTCAGTAATGAGCATGTTTAAATACCACCTCTTCATCATCGGGATCTAACCGGGATTTAAAGAATATCACATTAAGACTGGCTAACATTCAGCAAACCTGCCTGCCAAAGTAATATTCCATAGTTCATTTATTAACAGCAGCATTAACACCATCTGAAACAGGAGACATTAAAAAAGCAATCTTTCTATCTTTTTTTTGTTTTTTTTTTAAAGTTACTTAAAACATAATTTCATATCCATTTGTCGTCTCAGTAGAAAATATTCCGTACGGGGGGAATGAAACTGTCAAACTGCAGAGAGACACAGAGTCTGGACGGCAACAGCAACAACTAACAACTGTGTGATGCTTTACCTTTGAAGTGCCCTCCGAGCAAGTGAAGCCCAGTCCAAAGTCGATGGTGAAGCACTGCACGTTCCCCTGGCTGCTGCACATGTAGCTTTTGGACTGGAAACACACACACACACATGCATACATGCAGGTAAGTATGTGTAAATAATACTGTGGTGCATTTCTTTGTATGTCCAGGGTTCAGTGAACATTAGCTTATCTTCACTTATTTAGTAACATTTGGTGTATTCTTCATACACTTCTGCCTTTTTCTGAGCTGATCCTGATTATTAGTGATCTCAGATACTTCAATACACATTTACATTTACATACAGTGTCACATTTAAGAATCACACAAACCACTGCTGTGTACTATGTTCTAAAAGTTAAGATTACAACATTTGTGAAGGAAGATTTATAACAAGACAGTGGAATTTAAACCATCAGTTTCAACTAAGTGGTACCTAATAAACTGGCGAGTGAATATATTTGTAATAATCAATAACAAACAGCTTCAGTGTTTGATTCTGGTGTTGTTCTCACCTGGAAATGCTGTATATTAACTGGTGTTCCAATTCAGATTATGCCAAGAGCCAGTAACTTTATCTGTCCTCCTCTGTCACACTGTAAATTTCTCCATGGAAGTAAACTGTGCAAACTATATTGAACAGCCACCAGGGGGCGACTCTGCTGGTCGTAAAAAGATGTCCATTTGAATAGAAGTCTACTTTTCAGTTGATTTACGACGTCAGAAAACATTTTCATCTAGCTTCTGGTTACAGAACTGTGCTAAAGTCTTCAGACACAGATTTAGATTTGATGTTTTAGCGATACTGTAATGACCATACACTATAATAATAATTGTTGTTATTATTATTAATAAATACAGGAAATGTGTATTTTAAAATAAGAAGGGTTAAGAGTCACGTATGCAGTGTGTCTTACACCTGAACTACAGCATATAGCAATAATAATAAGACATGCTCGATCATCTTTTCTTCTGTTTTTGTAAAGCTTTCCAATTCCAATACAAACACATGTTGTATGATTTAAAGTCACTGCAGCTTTCAGTCACATCATTCCAATCCAAATGTCAACGAAACAACAAAGCTGCTGCTTTTTCTTAAGATTAAAAATGATGAAGGGCTTTTTTTTTCATTGATATTTGATTATTTATTCAATCGTTTCCTCTTTCTACTCTAGGATTAGAATAACACAACAAGAAGCCTTTATCCATGCATTATTTATAAAATCATCCTTTGAAGGTCGTGGGGGAGCCACAGCCAATCCTGGCTGACCTTCAATGACATGCAGGGTATAATCTGAACAGGCTGCCAGCCAATCACAGAGCCAGAAACAAATAACAATTTACACTCACTTTCACACCTTTGGTCTATTTGGAGTCTGCGACCGTGGGAGGAAGCTGGAGTACCAACTCCATCACCGTCAAACCAAGATTCAAACCAGCACCCTTTGTGCTGTGATGCTTGAAAGCTAACCAGTGCACAAGCCCAGATATCACTTTGATGTATAGACTTGCAAAGCTCTTGTTAAAATACCAGCCGGACCCGTTAAGCTTGGGAAATCTGGATAACAAGATCAAATCTGCTTCTTCGTCCTGCATGAGATGTTTGCAGAGAGCAGCCTCGTGCGCAGGTTCCTGATGATGTCAACAAACATGACAGAGGAAATCCTTACGTTTTAAACACATATCGTGTCACATCAACAAGTGTGCACTACAACCCTAACCCAGCACTGACGCCTCAGCGTCGTGGTCTCGGTGGAACAACATCTTCTTGTTTTTGTCATTCATTCAATAACAGAGGTGAACTCTGATTCTCTGTTTGTTATACTTTCAATTTGTCTTTCTCTTCAGAGAACAGAGGACTGAACGCTTTTAATTATAGAGTGAAGTGTGTGCAGAGAATATGGCATGGGACTGTGCACTCCTTTTACTTAGGGCTTCAAACTGCTTCTCTTCAGCGGTGTCGTGAATTCAGCTGTGACGAGGATGAAAAAAGAAAACAGAGGCAGGCTGTCTAGCTGTCAACACTGTGTTGTGACATAGTGAGCAGTGACTACATTTCACTAATTGGAAGGGACTTTTCTGTAGGAATTAACAACATGCAGTGCAAGGAAATCTCCTGAGCAACTTCCAGCAGTAGTAAACATGTGAGGGATTAAATAAAACAGAGGACAGGTGTGAAAGAAGCAGTTCCAAATTCTAATCCCTTATCCTTTTAATTGTGCATTCGCCACCATCCACACCTAATGAAAGACAACTGATCAAGTACAAAGGAAAATAAATAAATCAATAAAAACCCTGACCTTCAAGAAAGAAAATAAAAGGGAACAAAGATTTAACACAGTTGTTATTTCTTGGAAATTAAAGAGTACACGCTTATGTCTGGCAGCAAATTCAAATTCAACAGTTGCCGATGATCTAAGCAGAGAACGTGCAACAGTCTTTAAAAAGTCTGAGAAATAAAGGACATTTATTGTGAAACACCGGTGAGGGAGATTGGGTAAATGGTGAATGGTCTGTATTTATTCACTCATTCACACAGCACAGGGGGTTAAGTGTCTTGCCCAAGGACCCTGGTAAGGTATGAGAATATGTGCCAACTGAATGAATTAAAGTGTCATCTGTAAACTCAGTGAACAGTGAACACACCCTGTGAAAACCTTTCATCGCTGGATGTCAGCCGAACTTTGACAGTACTGAGCATTAAAGTGCTAACGTTAGGGCAAAGGACGAGGGAATCCATCGTCTATGAATTCATCACAAACGCGTATTTAACCCCTAAGTAAATAATCAATTAAATTTAATTTCATTTAATGTAATTACCTAGTCAGTGTGCATGTTGTGCTCACTGACTGCACTGCAGTTCAGTTACAGCCACATGTGTCACTTTAGAAAACTTAAAGGACCAGAGTGTGGTGTGTGGTGGCCTCTAGATAACAGAGAATCCCAACAGTAACATTCAGGTGATAATAAATGACTGAAAACATGAGTATAATATCGTGTTGTTAGATCCCATCTCAGATCTACTGAAGCTAAAAGCTGCTAAATCTCCCTTCAACCTGACCGACCTGGCATGTTGTCACTGAGGGATCTTAATTTATTTTTTTCATTTACTGCCCACTTGTGGCAGCAGTGGGTTATTGTGTCTGAAAGCTATATCTGACCTTCAGGCCTTTGTCTCCTCTGTCATTTCCAGTGATGTCATGTGACCATGTCACGTTAATGCTGCAGTGTTTTTTTCTTTCTTTCTTTCTTTCTTTCTTCAGCTTTCACCGTTGTGAGATCATGTATTTAAGCACTATTTGGAGAGAGTAGGTGGAGTAATGCAATTCTACCACAGGACCTCTGTAATGTTAAAGGACACCTGTACTTTATATTTTGTCTGTACTTTATATTTTGTTGTGTCTCATTAGTGTTAAGTCTCTTGTTGTGTCTTATTTGAGTGCCTTTCGTCATGTCTATTTAAATGTCAAGTCCTTCGTTATTTCTGTTATTTTTGCTATTTTACTGTGTACCTTAAGCCGGGAGTCTCTGCAAAAATTTCATTATGTCCTCATAATGACAATAAAAACTTCTTCTTGAATTAAAGGGGTAAATCGATCTACGCAGCGCCGTCACCTCCTGTCGTATATATGTGCGTATGACGTTGCTTCCTGACATCACAGACGCAGACGGACGAACACAAAACTGCTCCAGGGAGGAAACGTGTGTGTGTGTTTAATTCTGGTTTGGGGAGAACGTGAGTTTGAGACCATAGCACATAACTACAATATTTAAGTCCCTCCACACAGATCTTTTTACACTCTGGTGAGGTCAGTTAACCTCTGCATGTTTTTGGACTGTGGGAGGAAACATTCAGACCGATGACCTTCCATCTGTGAGGTAACAGTGCCTGGCGCTCCTCCACCATGTGGCCAAAACACTATATATAGATTAGATGTTGTCATTTTAGCTGGACTTCTTAAAAAGTGCAGGCTGAGCATTTGTTTCACTATAGTCTCTGCTTTCCTCTCATCAGCAGTATTTATGTAGTGCACACTTCCGTCAGTTTAATGGTGCTGAATTATACTGTGAAACCACAGGAGGCTGGCCTAATTGGTTGGAGAACAGAGAAATCACAGGCAAACCTTTTTGTAAAACCTACATCACTTTCATTTGGTTCCCAAATGATGGCGACTCAAATGTGCATCATTAAAGACTGGAAAAATGCAACATTATCCTCTTTGCTTTTATCTGATGGGAGAAACCGCTCATACAGCCTGGACTCTCCACTCGAGAGGCGCTTAGAGACTGCTCTCATTAAACGTCCACTTCACTGTTTTATTGTAGGAGTTGGTCTTTCTTTTTAATGTTATCCACGTTTACACGTGTGCACCATTTCAGAGGTCAGAGTTTGGCACATTTGGAAATCAAAGCCCTCAAGAGGAACAGAGGTCTGGTCGCTTTTTAGTCTTCTTCTCTACATAGCTCCGCCTACAACTTCAGAGTATCTAGTTTTCCAATAACAGAAGGCAGGGGGAGTGGAGAAAGCCCCAACGTTCCCCACAAGAAACCGTTTAACCATCACAATCATTCCAAAGCAGATGAATTGACATTAATGTCACACCCTGAGTTGCTTCAGTCATGTTAGCTGGCTAAAAGCTAACACCGTGACTGGAGCACCAAACACTAATATTGTCTAGAGCAGCAGGGTTTCTGCTCCAGGACTGGATGTTATAATAAACTGCTGAGTTTGTGTTTTTGAAAGAAAACACCCCAGATGAATATCTACTGTATATCACATGACACACAAGGGTAAAGTGATTAAACATTGCTTAAACACATACTGTCCTGCATATACAGCCAGTTCACCTGAGCAGGTGATTCCTGGTGAGTGTGAATCCTTTGCTTTGCCCTTTTCATCATCACTTTATCCATTTATCATGGAGGTGGAAAAGAGCAGGCAAAATCTGGACAATGTCATGAAAGTTCTACTTCTCAATGGTCACCACCAAATTAAAGTTTAATCATACATTCTTTTTTTATTGATGATGAAGAGAACTTGGTATTGCTTAGTATTTTATAGTGCTTTTGCACGACAGTGTTCCAGCACGACTCATTAAACAGTTCAACAGTCCAGGGAAATTATGATTGTAAACTTTGAGTACGCGCTCTTTATGTCAGACATGCTATAGTGAAGAAACAGGACATCGTCGTAGAACATAATCTGGTACCCAGTTTGGTTTAAATGTGATTCAAACATCTTACAGTGATTCACATATCTTATGGCAGGTGCTTTGCTTTGTACTATTAATAAATGTTCCTAATTAAGGATCCTGAGCACCAGAGCCCTTTGAGTTTCAGGCTTAATGATTGGTTGGCTGCATTTGAGTGTTGAAAGGATGGGAATGAGGAATGGGGGTGGCCATTCTGTGAAGAGCCTAACCTGACAGAGGCATACTCTTTTAATTTCTGAGTATTTTGTGTAATTATGGCTACGGGGAGGCTTTTATACCTCCTACTAAGAAGATGATGTTACTGCAGCCACTTAAAAGACCCAAGAATGAATACAGATGTGCTTTAAGCAAAGAAGCAAATATCTGTGCTCAGACTTGCTCTTTTGATCTTTGGCTCAGTTTAGTGAGTTTGCTTGGATAGAAAAAGTAATGAGGGGCGAATCAAGCAGAATTGGTCAAGGCCTCTTGGCATTATTCAGAAAATGCTTCACCTCAATCTGACACTTGAGACAGATACTGCTGAATGTTGGAATAGTAAAGTGCGACACTTTGAATATATTGTGAATCATTTGAATGTTTCATTTAATTCAGAGGTGCAGAAAATGAGTGACAGATAGCAAGAGTAAGAGAAAAGATTAAGGTGAAGATGGACATGCACTGGATTTCTTAATTGACCACAACGTGCAAACAAAACAAAATTAGTTTTTTTACAGTGATAATGTATTGCAATTCTGCAATGACCAAGAAGTACGAGAAAATACAGTTTTTCTTTCGCAAAGCATTCACTTCAGTTCCACTTAAAGCCAAACGCTGCTCCAGTAACTTTACATCAAGCTCTCAACAGTTAAAGTGCTTTGTCATCGTGGCTAAATATGACTGATTGTATGTGGAGCTGCAGCCATAATTGCACGACCGTCAATCCAAATGTTTCAACCGCCAAAAATCTAATCAAGCCATAATCACACTGCTCAGGTAATAACCAGCTCACGCTGCATAATGTTAACACATCTAATGGAAATGTGGCTCAATCATGTGACCAATCAAAATCAATCTGCCTCATCAGCAACACCAGTGAGTAATATTCCCCATTAATGGGACAACTTACATTTAGTGGTCTTGGGTTTCAGCCTATTTTGGATCAAGCACAATAAAAATAACCTCTTCAAAAGTCGTCAATGGCCTGCAGCAACTCACCACTGCCCTCTAGAGGTGTATTGAGAAAACGTCCATACGGAGGTATAAATGGACCTTAACAAGTGCAATCAGAATCAGAATCAGAATTACCTTTATTGTCATTATACAGTGATTAAACGAGATTAAAGGACAGTTCTAGTAGTGCAAGTGAAGAGATAAGAGTAGAAGAAGGGAAGAAGGGAACTGTGCATGTGGCACAGCTGAAGTTCAACAAGTTCAACTTCCAACTGCATTATTATTTTCTCTGAGGAATTTGATATAGTATAAATTTAAATCTATTTTAAAAGTCAGGACAGACAAACACTTCCATTCAAATTCTATTTAAAAACAAACAGTATTGTGACTCAATACTTAATACCTTGGCCCATCAACTTTAATAGATTCCACACTAAATTTAAAACTCTATGATGTCATCAATTAAAAATGTTTGTTTGTGCTGTACTTTGCATGAGAGTTAAATAAACCTGTGGCCGTACATTTAAATAACATTAAATATGGAAGCATTAGCATTAAGGGGATGAAGTTTTTTTGAAATTTGTTGCACAGAAAATGTGAAAATAGTGAGGAAAATAATACAAATTTAAACACTATTCTAACACTAAGATGGTGAAAACTTAAAAATAATGGTGTGTGTGTGTGAAACCTTTCCAGTGACTGTTCATGTTTAAGCCTTTTAATGAGACCTGCTCGACAACACACTGTCCATAAGAGCTGATCGCCTGCACACGACACACATATTTGTACGAGAGGCAATTTATTGGCTCATTGAGGAAAGGACTAATTCTTTACGTTGCTCAAGCTACAGCATTTACATTTGTGGCAAAGTGAGTGGCGTCTGCAAAATTCCTCTAAGAGCACGGAAACCACAGTGTGTGCTTCGTCAAGTGCAATCACTTCTCACTGGTGAAGCATTAAATTGGTGTTAGTGAGGAACAAAGGTGATTAAAATCCAATGTGACCAGTACAACACATTTAGGGTCTTTAACAGTGATGTAAAGTGTGGTGAGGCAGCATCACTGGTGAATCATCAGGGGATACTTTGCTGTAATATTCAGGTATTTGACACACGCCACAGTTTAATACCTTTTTTAAATCCCATTGTGACCACTGTGCAGACATTTGGACAGCACTTCAAACATTACAAACCTCTGTGAGATCAGATGTAGTTGACATGCAGAGCAGACTCCTTTGAATTGGTGTTGGAAACAGAATAAAGTGTTCCTTGTTCTTTTCCCCTCAGAATATTATAATCACAAAACCCCATATATTTTGCAGAAAAATCAAACTACTTGTATTGATGCATGACTATTGTGCTGGATGTGTGTGTGTGTGTGTGTGTGTGTGTGTGTGTGTGTGTGTGTGTGTGTGTGCGTGCGCGCGCTGGTGCAGGAGTAGAATAAAGTGCCTTTTTTAGGATTTGACTGAAAATGAAACTTGGGAAATAAGCTGCACGTAATTTAACATTGATATTTTGCATTATTACAATTCTAAATGACTACATATCATCTCTGAGCTTTCATGACTTGTGTTGTATCCACTGTATGTGATGTGACAGTATTTATATTATACTGTGTGTTATATTGACTACTGCTGATATGCATTTATACTGTTGTACAAAACATGTTCATTAAACGGCCTTGTGCAGTGACATTAAATATATCTATGGCACATGAATGGTGATCCTTTTCTATTTGGTTTCCTGATTAATGCTGTGGCTTCTACTTAAGGCTGTTGACAGTAGTTATATCTGCCTCATGAAAGAAATGGTCTTCACTTTAACATCAGATGCTTCATGCAGCCACCTCAATCTCAATTCAAGGACTCTTTTAAACCCAGCAGAGAAATGTGCCACATACTGTGTTGTAGGATTACTCACTCTTATCCGCTGCACTTCCAAGAACACAGCTCTTTGGAAGGTCTTCTCCCAGGCGGCCAGGTCTGTGGCCAGCTCAACCCTGAAGGTGTGGCTCTGGCCGTGGCCCACCAGGATGCTGAAGCACAGACACTCATGGTCCTGCTGCTCCGGTGAGTGTTCCAGCCCCAAGTAGAGCCTCGCCTGGAGCCAGCAGTCCTCTGTCATCCACAGCTGCAAAACAAATGCTTTTTTTAGTACCTGCTCTATGTCAATGGAAGAGTCATGAGCGCGACGTCCAACACAAGAATTAAAATGAAAAAGAATTAAAACCAGGACATTTCTAAAATCTCAATATTTGAGTCTGGTGTATTTAACGACAGCACTGCCCAAAGCCAAATCCCAACCACGTTCAGTTGTATTTCAGTTCAGTAACTGTGTCAGACGAAGAACTGAACGATTCTGTGAACAAATCATTTTAATGAACTGATTCTAATGATTCAGTTACACCCAGAACAACGGCTTTGACTGTCACTAGTGATTGTGTGTGTTTGTGTCACGTAAAACCTGACGTAGCCGTGCTATGACTGAAGTAGCGCCTGATACCAAACCGAGTAGAGGCGAGTAGAGCCGAGTGCTAGAACTGTACAATGGAAAAGCTCAGTTTTGTCGATCAGGACGTAGAACCGCATTCTTCATCAGCTCCGTGAGTTTTATCGACTAAACAAGAGAAAACAGCAACGACAATGAGATGATGACATTTTGAATCACAGCACCCTCCCTCCCGACATACCTTGTGAACTTTGAAAAGAACCTCATAGAGGTTATACGTTGTTTCAGCGTGTCCCCAGTCAGCAGCACTGATCTGAGAAGTGAACAGGAAGCAGTGTGAGATGAAGAGGTCGCACATCAACAAGCTCTTTTTGAACTTGTAAGCAGCGTCTTCTTATCCTACGACCAAAAGCTAGTGAAATTAAGGCAGGCACTGCAGCTTTGTTGCATGGATGCTTGGATGACTGCCAGTGTCACAGGGTGAAACAGATTATTCCAGTTGCACTCTGCACAGGTAGAATATTTACATCAAATCACCAAGACTTTCACTACAGGATCTCAGAGGTGTCACAGACACAGAGAGAAACACTCATTTAGTAATATATGAGTTGCATAATATAGACTGTCTTTAAAAAACAATGTGCTGGTGGAGGTGATTATAAAATAGATTATTCCTTACATGTTATTGCTGACTGGTGTATTTAAAAAACCAACCCAGAGGACAGGTCTCAAAACGCCCTGTAATTTCATTCCACTTCCCATTAAAACACATCCATTATGTTTAAAGCCATCCATCCAAATAACGACTGATGAGTTGTGTCACTCGCACCTCATTTACGTGACTTGTTGATCCCGATTGATCGTCTCTGTCGATATAACAATCATTTCTGCAGCTGCTCTGTATTCAGCTCGTCTAACCTGCTTCTCGGCTGCAGTTATATTTTCTTTTTCAGTTAAAACGCTGAAAAGGAATCAAAACTCTTTTTTTTTTTTGTTTGCCTCAGCTTCAAACTTTTGACTCGGCATCAGAAACATCCTCACACTCTTTGCCTGTGGCATGTTCTTTTCCAGGGAAACATCAGTGACATTTCCTGCGGCACTCACACAACTCCTGGACTAAATATGGTTTGTTTTCTGATGATTTAGAATGCAAATGACTCCGAGCTGTGGCTGTATTACAAATGTTTTTGAAGAAATTGCCATCTGTTGTATAGAATATTGATAACTGGCATCCCCTGCAGAAAATCCATACATCACCTTGAATGCTGCTGAAAACCTTCCAACAGTGATGGCGCTCTCTTTGCTGTGGAAAGACCGCGAGCAGAGGTGTTTGAGTCTTAGCTTTGACAAGGCCAGACCTCTTGTCTGTGCAATGGAAACAAACATCAGGAGTGACTGTAGTCTGACACAGGAAGGAATGTGACGTTCAAAAAGGCCCAGTCCCATTTCTCATTTTAACGCCTACCTGCTTTGCCTGATACAGGTCGTGGTTCAAATCTGACACACGTCATAAAATAAGCATCAGCTGCTGTTATTTTGCCATTTTGGGAATTATTATGCACTTAAGACAAACTACAGTTTTATCCTGGCATTTACCTGAGTTCTATTACTTATTTGTACTCCTTTATTTCATTTTAAGGTCTGACACAAGTTGTTTTTATTCTACCCTTTTGTGTACTTTAAGCTTATTTTTAATTTTACTGCACCCACTATTTTATCATGTTTATTTTGTCTCATGTTGCTCATAGCATCTCAATAATTTATTAATTTACTTACTTATATTAAGTACTGATCTATTTGTCTGTTTCATAAATATGTATCTGTTACGTTATTAGATCACCCGTTAGCTTTTTAGTCCCCAGTGGTTCTTTGATAGCGTTTCCTCGCTTCCTTCTATTCTTTAACTTTTTACTTCTTTTCCTCCGTTAGTTTCCTTGGAGTTGGTCAATCAGGGAAATATCTCATGGCCCTTCATTTGAAGTGTGACCCTGAAATATCTCCATCTAAGGACTTGTTGACAACAAGTATCTGGACACCCACCGTGGGCAGGGCTAAGTGCTGAGATGCTGGGTTGTGCTGAAGACACAACAAATGCACTGATCTCCAGCAGCCATGTACATTCATGTTGACCAACATTGCATTTCGATATGCAAGTTGAGCACTGATCCACATTATTCTGGCCAAATGAAGGACTTCATTTCCAAGCAAAGAGGCTCTGGTGTCAGTCGCCCATCAAACGGCAAGATTGGCAGTATCCTCCAGAAGATTAGCATGTTGCATGTCCATAACCAATCAACGGTGAGATTTAACTCTAAGTCCAGATACTACGATCTCAAACTCAACAGCAACACAACAAAGTAAGAGCATTTACCAAATTCTCAAACTGTTGTTGATGTGAAAGTTGAAGGATAAACAAGGCGCTGCAGTCCCCGTCACCACAAGACACGGAGAAAGGTCCCGTTTGATCGTTCCTCGAGATATCACAGTTTACAAAACCTCACCAAGTCTGATGGAAAACACTTGAGAGTTTTCAAAAAGACACACAGGCAGCAACGGAGCGTGATTGAAAACCTGAAAGAGCCTGTTAACTTCAGAGGACAACAAAAAAACAGCAAAGCACCAAAGTTTTGTTGAGAATCTTCTCATTAGAGATGGTGAACCATGACAATTTGTCAAACAGTGTTGACAAGTAACAAAAGAGCTTCAGACTAAAATCCAATACCTACACACTCTAAGATCTTTCCATCCCTGTCAAACAAAACACTTTCCCAACCTTTTTGTGACTTTATATCTATACAGTATAAACACTTTCTTTGAGACGCTACGGTGCAGACATATTACTACGTTTGCTCTGGTAAAAACCTAAAGTTTCACCGCTCAACTGTTTTTTTTTTCTACATTAATGAGGCACTCATTACTTTGCTGCTTTGATGAGGCTGATGAAACGATCCTGTCACGCAGCGTTTTAGCATCTGTCAAGACTTTAAATATCTCAACACGTTTCTCAGACGGGATTTCCTGAATGTCTCACAATCACTTAAAGCCATTGATATTGTTTTAATTGAGTTCAGTCAACGGCTGCATGAGGGCAGATTGCATATAATGTGGTAAAGAAGTCCGTTTTTATTTCTAATTCTAATGTTAAGATGCACCCAGATACAAAGATTCACTGATGGGCCAGGAGTCAAACTACTCACTAGAAATTAGCCTCAAAATACTCAAAACAACAGTTACAATCTATGATAATCTTCTGTTCAAAAAATCAGCTGTGATGCCAAAAAGGTAAAAATAAGCTGGTAGAAGTTTGATTTTTAGTCCAAACACGTCATCAGGTCATTCCACTGATTCATTAATGAATAAACTTCACCTTTCAAAATGAAACTCACCTGCCAGTGCTTTAGGGTCTACTGTATATGTGGCAATATGCAGAATCATCCAATTATAAAAGTAAAAATAACCATTGTGTCTATGTATTTTTTGTTTGTGTTTTTGCTGCTGTGCAGCCTCAACACGGCTTTTTAATTATAACTGAAGTATAAAGCTTTTCCCCACGGCTGAATACATGACGTATGAGGCGTGTCAGTAAAGGGAGAAATCAAAGATCAATGAGCAGCAGCACAACATCATCTTCACACATCTACACTTCAAAAAGATTTCAGGAAAAAAAAAACTGCTCCACTAACCTGAAGAAAAAATAAAAAGATTTGTACATGTTTAAGTGTAAGTCACTGAGTTCAGTGTGAATGGTGAGATTTTACATAAATCCATTTTAATAAAAATAGCTCACTGGAGATGTGAATGAGGAGCGAATTAGGTGTGAATGTGAATGTGAATGTGAATGTGAATGTGAATGTGAATGTGTGAAGTGAATGAATGTGAATGAAGTGAATGTGAATGTGAATGTGAATGTGAATGTGAAGTGAATGTGAATGTGAATGAATGTGAATGTGAATGAATGAATGTGAATGTGAATGTGAATGAATGTGAAGTGAATGTGAATGAATGTGAATGTGTGAATGTGAATGTGAATGTGAATGTGAAGTGAATGTGAATGTGAATGTAAATGTGAATGTGAATGTGAATGTGAATGGGGTGTGAATGTGATGTGAATGGGGTGTGAATGAGATGTGAAAATGGGCAAATATAAAAGAGTAATTACCGGGGGACTTCTGAAGATATAAAAATATGGTCCTCTCAAAGCCAGGAACTTGAACGCTGCAGTTGGATCCGCAGTGTTGCCCGCTGGGCTTCGACACGCCCAGCCCATGTGAACAACCTGCAGAGATGAGGAGGGATGACATGTGCACACTTCTCAACAGAACAGGAAACACCTGCACTGTCTGCACGTATGAATTAAACAACTACAGCGATGCAGCTTTACAATTATACATCTGTGAGGCAGCGGTGCTGCAGTCACTGCTGCACTGACGCTATGATTCTGCTGTTTTACATTAAGATAAACAGCGTGATACAATTACGCCTGTGGACGCTTTGCTGATAAAGATGTGTTTTTGAGATGCTTGAGTGATTTGATTAGTTGCACTTCTCTGGCATGTCGCAGAGTAAAACAGCTGCAGTTGTATGAGGTGCACAGACGATTCTTCATGTTCTTCATTGTTGTTTTCGTGACAATAACAATAAAGAAATCTGAAATTCAACTTTTGGCCGTGATTATTATGCATCCAATTAAGACCCCAAAATCTTAATTTCAACAAACAGTTGTCAGTCCAGTCACGCACCACGAAACAAAAGCTGAATGTATTTATACAGCACTGTGTCAGCTGCACTATGAGCCGCCATCTTGGACCACCGTGTTTGGACAAACCAAACATGTTTTGACACTTGGTGCAACTTCATCAGTTCATTTAATTAGGTCGGGTCTTTGACAGTAAGACCTGAATGAATTAAGTTAATGCAAACTACTATACGCACGTTGTCTTCATATACAGTAACTTGATGACTTTATTGAACTGAATTCATTTCCATGTTACAAACTGAAGCATTTTTCTTTGAGTTTGTCGACCACATTCTTAAGTGTGGATCCAACAGCTTAACCAAAGCTTAACTGTATCAAAGCTCAAAGGAGTCACAGAGTGTAAGAGAACGAGATAAAAAGAAAAGATCCAGTGTCACAGCAGCAGAGCATTTAGATCCACTGATTCTAATCACTCTGCTATGATGAGGGTGTGTATGCTGGTGACGTGTGTGGCAACCAACATACCTGATCCTCCGAAGCACAGCATGTGTTGATCACCTTTATCTGAGAGGAAAACAAAATAAAAACCACAGTCACTCAGTGAGTGTTTCCATTAGAAAAGAAAAACAGTCGAATGGAAACACAGACAAGTCGCAAACGTCACTGAAATTAAGTTGCACCTTCTTGCAGAATTTGGCATCTCATTAGATTCTTTATTTTTACAGTATTTGTGTCCATGGGTTAGGGTTCAGTGCTACTTTTTATTTAGTTTGATTCAGTGGTCGTATGATTGAGGAGCAGGAGAGTTGGAATTCACCTTCACTGAGAGGACACTTTGGAGCACAAGAGACACACGGGAAGTTCTTTCAACCACAGTGTGTGGGTCGGAACAATAAAGAGAGGGCAATGGAAACAACGCGCTGCAGTGGCCATGACAACATTCTTCAGGTGTGAGACACGGTGGGTTTTTTCCACTCCGCTCATTTAAAAGTGTCAGGCGAGTATAAATTAGGGATTCATGTTTGTTTTATGGTGTGATCATTAATTTCTGTGAGAAACCACACTTTTTTAAAATAATCTGCCAGTGCAATCATTTCTGCCGCGGCGCCGTGAGCACACATGCACGGTCAGCGCTTTCAACACCCGTTGAATCTGCAGACAATCTCCCTCCGACACAACGATCCCACAGACTTCAAAAAGTCATGTGGGTCATAGTGTGATGGATAATTCCAAACACACATACTGGATTGTTAGTATTGAAGGGCAACGACACCCCCTCTCCTCAGGCTAACTCTGCCCGGTGCCAAAGAGGTCTGACAGCGTGAGGCTCTTAATGAGACACTCAGGGCCGTCACACGGAAACAGCTTAGGTGAATACGCATACTTTACGTTCCGTCCACACGGAGGCGGCGTTTTTTGAATGTGAAAATCTCAAAACGTCAGTCTCGCTCATTGTCTTGTGTTTGGACATTGTTTCACCAAATACTGTCAATGTGAAAAGACACGAGATATCACAAGAACACAGAGTGAAAAAAGTGTTGAATCGTAAAATAAAGAGCGGAGAAAACTAAATCGATTTTTACTTACTACGACGTGGCCTCAATCACACGCTCACACCGCGTTTCAGAGAGAGAAAGGTGACAAAGTGACGCGGTGCAGGTGCAGATTAGACAGGAGGGAAATGAAAGCGTGCACCAGTGAAGCAAACGTGGGCTAAAACAGACAATGACAACATTTGAACGCAGTATCTGGTGGAAAAGTTCAAGACTGGATCAACTACATAGACAAAAAGAAGTGCTTTAGTTGCAGTGTTTCCCACACACAGTCTATTTCAACAGATTATGGGACTTGTTATTTGTTACGACAAGACATAAAGTACTATATAGTTAGTGAATAGATGTTGCTCCACATTTGTCATGTGTTGTCACCGCAGACACGGGCGACAATCACTCACCGAGTCCCGGCGCGCTGATATGAAACAGGCTGTCTCATAGCTAATTAATGAGTGCTTAGTAGTCATTCACCATGCACACTTCTCTCTCAATCCCTCTCTCATTTCCTCCTGTTTCCCTCCGATTATCACACTAATAATGCGAGGACGCAGACGCACAATGTCGACTGCACAGCTGCCGTTTTTAAAACGTGCGATGAATTCATGCCTGCATCACCTAATTATGGATGTGGAGTGGGATTGCTAAATGGCCAATCAGGATGTGATTGTCTTCCCACTTTATGTGAGAGCGGATGGTTTGTTTTAATGGCCCAAAACCTTTAAACACACTCTTGATAAACACACTGGAGTCTCAGACTGATGACATCCGTGTGCTTGTGCACAGCATTATTTCAGTCTGTGTTCTTGTCGCTGGATTTTTAAGGTGTTTTATAGTTTTGTCGCCGTCATAAAGATGCCAGTTCTGCCATAAACTGAAGAGATTTTTCTGTGTGTGTTTTTCATGAAAGCTGCATCAGACAATAACTAAAAGCAAGTTTTAGCATCACTAAAGCATGACGCAAACAAAAGGATGTATGTTTTAACCATGAGGATTAGAATGATCATTTAAACTTTTTATATTATAATATATAATAATAAAACCTTTTCACAGGTTTATTCCCAATAAGATCATTTGCTCTCTCTCATCATCATCCTCCTCCTCTTCCTCACTTATACTTCACACAATGGTGAAGTGAAATTAGATTAAGATGGAGCGAGAGATAAGGGTAGTAATCATTATTATCATTATTTTAATCTTCGAGGCACTTCAGTTAACGCTTTGACACCTAAGCTCAAAATGTGCATCTGGACTTTCTTTCTTACTTAAACCATAAAAGGTTCCTCCGTGTACACAGTTTGAGTATAAGTACTAAGTTCTGGCCGTGAGAGAGAAGAGTGAACCTGAACCTGAACATGTCAGGCTGAACAGGGGTTCCTGAAGGCACCACTGTGCCAGATTCAATTCAGAAAACTTTTATGTATTCTTTAACGTGATTTATGTAAAAGTGTCATAAGCATCACATTAACATACTTTATATCGTCACACCAGCATGTGACCTCCAATCAACATATGAACATGTGACATTTTCAGAGCATTATCTGTTAAATGTGTTAAACACAAGCTTTTAAAGACCAAAGTGTGCTTTTATATTGGATGTGAAAACTATGAAGACAGAGGAGAGTTGAACAAAAGCTTTTTCTTCTTTCTGAGTCGAAGACACATTTGTATTCTGCCTGAAAGAATCCTTGACCAAATCAATCTTGAATCACATTGGAAACTGAATTGAGACGTCGTGAATGAGAATCAAATCCATTTGAGAAATGACTTAGTGGTGATAGCCGAACAAACACAAACGCAGAATGCTGGGAAATGTTTACAGATGCAGGACTATTCAAGTTTGAGGTTTTCAATTTGCATCCGTTTCTAATTTGTGTTTTCTGGCAAAGTCAACACTTGATGTTTCACGAAAAGCACAGCACTGTGTCAAAGACTCTGGCCGCCATTAGATTGGTTGCAATGCTATTTCTCAATCACTACATTGGAACACGTCCAGAAAATACAGGAAAAACATGTACGCAGTTTTAAAGTCAAGTTGTCAGGAGAAAAAACTGCTTCTACAGATGAAAGTACTTAGTGTTACTTACAACAGCACGACTGTGGCTCTCTTAGACCTGGAGTGGAACCTTAATTACTGATAATAATCATCTGTTGACAGACTGATCGCTCGATGCACGTGAACTTCACCACCACAATCTGATCATCTCATTTTGTGTCCATGTAAACAATCACAGTGAATCATTCCAATGTGAAAACAGCCCTGAGACGTTTGCACAGTATTGTACTTAAAGCTTTGAAAGTGTAGGGAACGATTAAAAATGCATGAAACTGTAAAAAGAAGTGAAACTTTAAGTGACACAATCATTGATCCAGTTTGTCTCTGGAGAGTTTTCTCTGCAGATTCTTTACATCCTCATCAATCATAAATATGAAATGTTCGTTAACCATGAGCTTATTTTTCCATGTTATCAGCATGTTGCATCTTTACTTGTGAAGCCAAGTCAAAGTCATTTGTGTGTTTCAGGGAATGTTGTATCAAAGATGTGCTTTAATATCTGAAACAAATGTGTGTGTGTGTGTGTGTGATCAGCTTCTTGTTTTCCACAACGTTTCCCGTATATTTTACATAAAGTATTAAAGTATCTCATGCTTTTGTTTGTGACACTTTCAGGGAGTCTTTCCACGCCTTTGTTAATATGTTCATTTGTAATTATTTGACCTTTTATCCTATAAACATGCGAGAGATTGTATGTGCAGTATATAGGTATGTGTTTTCTTTCTCTTCCTTTAAAATCAAAACCTTGCAACGTATTTCAAAGAGATTTCAAAATATGGGATGGCGAAACTTTATCGTTGCAATAAAGTAATAAAAAAAGAAAACATTTTCTCCTGGAGTGTCAGCATATCACACTCAGATTCTCATTCTTTCTTTTACAGGAACATCAAACTAACAACATGACGAGTGCAGCAAGAGTCTGGGCAAAGGTCAAAGGTCACCAAAAACAAACGCTCTCAATCTCTCATAGAGAGGAAAGACAATTACATCCTGATTGGCCATTTGGCGATCACACGCCGCGTCCATGATTAGGCGACGCAGCCATGAATGAATCATGTTTTTTTGTGCACAGGCGCACAGAACGTCTGCATCCATCGCATCATCAGTGAGACAAACATGTGGTGAATGAATACTTAGCAGTCATTAATTAGCTACCAGAGAGTCTGTCTCATATTAGTGAGACTCAATGAGTGATTGTTAGAAAGACTTTTTCAAAACCACGTGTGAGGGAGCAAATAAACATTTATGACACATTTCAATGTGAGAATGACTGGGTGAGGAAATGATGTCCATTCATGTTAGTTAAAGTTCAGTAGGCAGGATGTTCTTTTGAAGATACTGATCAGCAGTTTGAGAAAAACATTTGTGGAAAATATTTTTGGATGAGACCAGTTTAGCTCCTATTGTCTGCCGTGACTGCAGAGCAACATACGAATGATGGTGCAACAGCAAAAAAACATTGGTTGCCTCAGTGGTTCTGTCTATTTTAAGTGTGTGGATGAGTTTGTCATGACTAATCAACACCATAATGGACTAGTTACAGTACACAGGTCCCTTCCTGGACTTGCTACACTGTAGAAAAACCTAAATAAATAAATAAAAATGAAAGAGTCGAGAAGAGACTCTGACAATAAATGCAATAAATCACCGGTCAATATCAGCAAAGAGCTTCAGAGCTGGAGAGATTGCCCTGGTCGTCTGTCGCATATAAAACAAGCTCAGGACAGAGAGTGAGGATCCTGAAAGCTGATCATTTTAATAACCTGTGCATGCAACTCAACAATCTTTGACAATCCAGACAAAGACAACATGAAATATGAAAAATCACACCATCTCGTGCCAAGAAATATTCATGTTCCTGATGAGAAACACCCAACAACGCCTGCTTCACTCTTCTCCGTTATAAAGACTCACAAATGAAGGAAGTGGTTAGAGTGTAAACACATGCAGAGACGGACTCACGTTCTCTTGAGTCAAGTCGCTGATATTTGAAGATATTGCTTGGAGCCAGTCTGTGCTTTCTGCTGCAGTGCAAAACTGAAGAATATTGGAGTTGGCTCCATCCAAGGTGAACACCTCAAAACAGTTGGACCTGGAAAACACAGAGGTCAGTATTAGAGGCGCTGCAGCTCGATGCTGCGTCAGCGTGTTATATACAGAAAAAGCTTCTTTCATGTGTCTCAATGGCTATTGACACTTAATTAGAGCGGAGTTCTTCTTACGGTCCTTGACATATTCAGAACCATGCTGGTCATATTTGTGGCAGCGTGTCTCTAATCCCATTCTCTTGTGTTACACTTACAGTTTCAAGATTTGAATTCAATTCATCTACAACTGTGGAGGAAAAGCTGATTTCATCAAACCATGAGTTTACATTTTTACATCTTACATGTATTTCTTATTGTTGTATATTACTATACTATATTGCACAATTATTGATCATGAATTGAATGATTTCCTCCCGTCATACACACTTGTGTGTTGGAATATTTTTTTGAGGAAGAGGAAGTGACTTATAAACGAGAACTAAGATCAAATAAAGAGAGGAAAACAACACAAACTGAGGCACGACACAATAACTGACCTTACAGTTCAGTCATGATTTTGCTTTGTTTTAACAGATCATTTTAAATGTGTCATTTTTGAACTACACTGCTTTACTAACACAATTAAATCTCTGTGTTGATGAGGTCAACCCAAAAGAGACCGCACTCATCAGCTTAATGTGACACTGCCTGACATTTAATTTCACTGCATTTGCACGCTGTTGACACTCGGAATCCTCGGGGAGAGTTGTGACCGAACATAAAAGCACTTTTTTCTTTGCTTCTCATTTATGCAACTTCAGGGAAAGGAGGACATTAAAGCACGGGGAGCAGGTGGGATGTTCTGGATGTACGTAGGATGAGCTTTTATAACATTCCATGTTCATAAAACATCAGACAGACATCATATACACACACAGCTGTTCAGGTGAGACGGTACAAAGTCAGCATTCCTATAACAAATCCTCTGGTGAGCATGACTTTCACACTGCATCTGCAATAAGCTTCTGTCCCACTACTGTCTCTGTTGCTCTGCAGCTCTGGCTTTACTGCACTTATTTTTATTTGATCTATTTATTTATTTATATCTATCAAGGCTGTCAATCATTTTGTGTCAAACTATTTACATCGCCTTCTCGCCGAGTAGCAACGCAAAGAAACGTCCACAGAGAAATAGTGAGCAACATGTGACGCAGATTTCCACAGTACACGTCGGATTCCTTTCAATTACTGCGGAACCTTTGAAACTGTGCACTAATGGGAGGAAATGCGAGACGGGATGAAAGTGCAATGAGTGAAGAGCTTCAATCCGAGGGATTAATCAAAGGAATGGGCAGCCAGCGAATCAATGTCAAGAGAACACAGCCCTGTCAAGAGGAGCTGCTAAAGCCCCTCCACCTCCACCGAGCGGGACGGAAATCCTCCCACAGAGATGGGATCCACAGACTGTGCTTCTTTTCATACATCTGCACCGTTCCCAGCGGCACAAATTATTGTGCCTCGGCTGCTGACATGGCAGCAATAAATCCCACGAGACAAAGCAGAGACGTATCACCCAGTCAAAATGGGGATACATGAAGAATATACAGTGTGTACTGGTGGAGACGGGGGATTTTCTTCGTATATTTTGTTCCAAAATAATATGTTCAGATATTAAAGTGAATATGGAAAATTCATGTCACATTCATCGTGATCAAAGGAACACGGTCACATTATTACTGCAAACTCTGAAAACACACTGAAATCACTTTATCTGACATCCTGTGAAAAACAAGAATGATGGAGAGAATAATAAAGGTCAAATATGCATTATATATATAATATAGATACTGTGTAGATGTACTTTTGTTGTCTCTATTCACATCTTTGGGGCCTTTTGCTAAAATCTGGTGTGTTTATTTTCTTCTTCATTAACACTCCCTTCCAAAGAAACTATAAATCAAGTTGCTGTTGTAGATACTGTCAGTCATGTTAGGACTAGTTTAGTTTAGTTTGAAGTCTAGTGGAAGTTATTCCTGCATTAAATCCAGATGCCATCCCAAACATAAATGTACATACACATAATCTGATGCAGCCGACGTGTTGTTGTGTATTTGTGTTTATCAGCACGTCATCAGTGAATCCACATTGGAGTTCTTTTTTAACAGAGACACAGTAGCAGCACTGTGTAAGTAGTGTTACAGAATATAAGTAATATAAATATAGTGTTGCATGCTCATTTCTCCTGCCATGGAGCCAACCAGTGTGACAGTGTGGCGGGCAAAGCCTCGTTCATTTGCAGGGTCCCTTCCCTCTGTAATACAGCCCCACTGACAGCTTCAGCAACAAGCTGTGAATGCTTCACTGTCAGAGCAAGTACAGTAGCTGCTTTAGTCTAAGCAATACAACATGTGCAGAAGAAAGAAACAAAGCCCGTCACACATCTATTATTCTCCCTTTTTTAAAAGAAGAGGAAGAAAAACCCTGAAAACACAACAACTCCCTAATGGAGGATTTAAATCAAGGTAATAAAGAGAAAAATACATGTGTCATCTCAAGATCATTAGAATGTTGTATAACCTTCAAGATGCAGAGACAACACACAAGCAAACAGCACCAATAAAGGGTTTGTAAATAAAGATGCACTGTGTCAATATCCTGGTCATTATTCTATAAACAACCAAGTTTAAACCTTTCCAGCATTTGACCTTCTTTTTTCTCATATGTCACATTTAACATCATGAACAAGCTGCACATGAAGAAAGGGTCAGTGAATGGAAAGCAGCACAGGAGTCCAAGAGAAGTAGTTACTGTTTTATCTTTTACTTTATTTTTACTGCTTATGTTTCAGCAGTAAATGGAAATGTGTGCAATTTGTGACTGAGTTTGCACAACTTCAGAGGCGGCGTTTCAACACAGGATTAACATCAGAACAGTGGCAGAAGCTGGTCTTTGAAATAGACCCAGTTATTTATACATACATTCTGCCATCTGCTCGGTCTCCCCACAACCAAACCCGAGTTGATAAAAATAAATGAACAAACGAAAGAACTGGAACTACGAAACCCAATAGTTATGAACCTGAAACAAGGTTAACGCTAAAATAGTGTTTTTATGTTTAATATTTCCAATAACACAACACCAGCTGTTATTTGTCTCTAGATGTCACTCACAAACTCCACATGAGACAATGTCAATCAAAAAGTGTGGTCCCTCCTCCAATCATGTATTAGCCCAGCGTCCAGATCCACCCACTGCTCCATTGACTCCCAGAGAAGCTGAGCTTCCCCGGAAATGATGATTTTGCCACATTTAGAGAGATTGGGAGAGACGGAATTCTATGGGATATTCTTTGTTTAGAATATAATAGAATAAGTTGTTTTTGCACACACACACACTCACACACAACAACTCACCCGGGGAGCAATAGGGGATTGGGTGCCTTGCTCAGGGGTTCCCCAGCCCTTGACCTATCCTGGGATTTGAACCAGGGACCCTACGGTTACAAGTTTACAGGTTACAATCCCTTTCCTCTTGTTTGCTACTGTTATTTTGTAATGAATTATATTTTTTCTCACAAATGTTTTGTAATGTGTGTATATAGATTATTTGAAATAAAACTGTTCAAAGCAAACATTGCAGTGGTACCGAAAAGAACGATGATAATTAATGTTGTTCTAATTATTAGCATAGATTTGCTCTCCCTGGTGATCCGTGTTAACTGCAGGTTAAGTTCCAGCAGCACTGAACATGTTTGAGCTTGTGTATTAACTCCAGCTGCTGTGCTCTAATCGACCTCTATGGATTCCTTCAGCAGAGCGTTTTTGTACAATTGCCTTATCTCTAGCAGCTGCCTGGGGCTTGGAATTGGACATGAGGGTCCAAGTTTAATAAACATTTTTAATTAACTGTGCAGAGCAGAATGCCATTATTTATTTATCATTATGTACCTGCAATTTGGGAACATACCATTGGCCTAAAGAGCTTAGAACGTGTGCTTCAGCTACAGTGTGAGTGCAGGGAATGATAAGGGGAACAGAGTTAAGGTGACTCATTCCAATTAGAAAACATGAGATGTTGTATTAAGCTTCCTTTCTGCAAAAGCAGAAGCTAAAAAGGCGTTCACCTGTTACAAGGTACAAGCACTTGAACGACTTTAGCTTTTAGTTTGGATTTGAAATCTAAACTATGAGAAGCACAAACATCTCAAAAGAAAAACTTTTCACGAGTCCAGAGAAACAAAGTTTTTTTGAAGAAGAGTCACTAGAGGGATCTGAATATAGTGACAAAGTCGCTAAGATGGAAACACTGCTTTTAGCACCAATGACAGCAGGGGCGCAGCACCCCCTACAGACAAGGTGTGGAACACGATCACCTTCTAATTGGTTTGTTTAAACTCTAACATTGTTCATTCCCTCGTTTTAAAGATGTTTCTTACAGCCGTTGATAATGGTGTCAAAACTCTTGACAGAGACTTGCAGACAGTTTGGTTTACTTGAAGCTCTTACTTACTTCTAGCTCTTATTTCGACCCAAATGTTTAAATGCACTTATTGTAAGTAGCTTTGGATAAAAGTGTCTGCTAAATGACATGTAATGTAACTACTACACAGCAGCCAGGCTCACACACACTGCCTGCGCACACACACACACACACACACACACACACACACACATGTTCGACATTCATGACTTGAGGGACATTGCATTGACTTACATCTTTTACTCTAACCTTAACCACAATTACTACTGGCCTAATCCTAACCTAACCCTAACCTAACCTAACCTTAAAACATATCTTCACCTTAAAATGTAGTAATTTACGTTATGGGGACTTGCTTTTTGTCCCCACAAGGAGGACAAGTCCCCATAATGTGACTGTGTAAACAGGTTTAGGTCCCCACAACATTAGTAATACCTGGACACACACACACACACACACACACACACACACACACACACGCGCACACACACTCGCTCTCTCTCTGAGGCGGTTTCAACCTGGCATTAACAAGTGGACAGCTGTCAGTCCGTCCTTCTAACCTGGTATGAACCAGAATTGTTATTTTTATATATCTGCACTACACTCCACACACACACACACACACACACACACACATTTATATGCAGAATAACTACAGTATATATGAAAATATGCACTTCACTTTATAGCAGAATAAAAAGAACACAGTAAATGAGTAAACACACTCATAACTGTTTGATAAACAGACGAAAACCTCAGCTGCAGTTGTTTTCAGCTTCAGAAGCTGATCGCTGATATCATCTCTACCTTGTATTTTCTTCTTGTGCATCTCCGTGGCAACGCTGCTTTCAGCACCAGTGACTACAGGGGAATTTGCTTGTCCGATAATAAAGTATTGTTGAATTATTACTTTTCACATCAGCTCATTCAGGTTAAAGTGCCGCTCAGAAACGAGTGGAAACAAAGGCACAGAAAAGAACCGGGAGTCGGATTCTGCTGGAGAAGTTCAGGAGCCAGTGATTTCATACAGAATGCTGTTTCAAGTCGTTTGAGCTACAGTAGATGAAGAATCCCGCTAACACAATGTGCAGAAGGCTCGGCTTGAATCGCCGCTAACAGTGATCAACCTATTGTTCCCACTCTTTAATGTAGAAACAGTCTTTTGTTTTTTGGAGCAGGGTCAGCACCTGACGTCCCAGGATCCTTAGCGTTCCCACTCCAGCCAGCTTCACTGTGCACCTGCGCCAAACCAACAAATCTACACCTCTGACCTCTGACCTCCTGCAACACAGCGCCCTCACCTGACCCACGAACCGCTGTGTACAGCACACACACATATGGGACAATTATCATCAAACTAAGTTACCAGCCCTAAAATAAGCAAAAATATAAAAACATTCATAACCTCAGAGTCTGAGATGAAATAACGTGTGATTAAATAATCAAAGGTGGATAAGTATACGATGTGTCTACAGTGATTACATGTAATAATCACTTCACAGAACTGCTATATACATGAACATCTGTTGAAGAACAACGTGCAACAATAAAATGCATTTAAATGTCTCATGGTCACACATTCTGTGCATAGATTCAGGCATTAACGTTAAAACTGTTCACTAAGCCAACAACTGTGCGCCGTAGACGTGAAGGTACCTTAATTTATCTGTGCCACCTTTGTATCTGGAGACTCTGGCCATCAGCAGGGGCAGGGAGACGGCATCCAGCCAGCGCTTCTCATACTTTGGTTCATTTGCAAGGGGCGACGGGGGTGAAGGAGCCTGTGAGGAATACATGAACAATGTGATGAGCTCTCTTTGCTTATTCACACTCTGTTTGATCAATGCAAAATGACATTAGTTTTTGCAGCGTGGAACAGGGCGAGAGTTACCCAGCTGTACAGTGGTTTACAGGGCAAACAACAGCGTGTACAGTCTTAGTTTCCAGTTGCTTTCTAAATATATTCCAAAGTGCAGCACTCCGAGAACAGGGCACAGGCTCTTTCAAAGTGATTTGGCATGAAACATTTTTACAGACTTGCCTTTGTGATGTTCAATTTTACCTTTTTATCTTTGTTTTTATTGGTCTTATTATTTACTTGTTTTTATCCTCCAATGCTTTTATTTGTATTAACATTTTATTCTGTTTTAACGGTGCTACAAAACACGATCATTCACCGTGACATCATCAGGAGGCTGCGACTTGTTTCTCGTCATTCGGACCCTGCAGCGCAGAATTCTGCCTGCCAGGAACAGTGCATGCCAATTGCAGAGATGTAGACAGTTGAACTGAAGCTATTGATGATGTGCCACAGTTAACACAGCAACTTGACTGACAGCGCTGTCAGCAGCCAAGCTGGAGATTCAGGAGTGAGGTTTATCAAGACTGGACTTCACGACCACGTTTTTTCTACAGTGAAAAAGATAAGAAACAGAAACCGGGTTTTTTTTGTTGTTTTTATTTCTTTGATAATGTCGTTTGGTTCTAAAGTGATAGTTCAGAGTTTTTGAAGTGTGGGACCAGGACATTTTCATTTCTCTTACTGTTAGATGGACTTTTCCATCTGAAAACCTACTTCTGTCTCCCCTGCACCAAACTTCAAGGAGAAAATCAGCTATTTCACATCACAGCACAGGAGCTGTTGAAGTTTCTTTGTTATTTTGTGACTAAATAATAATTTTGTTTTACTTACGTGACACAAACTGACAGCAGCAGATGTGGGAGAGTAAATAGTTTGACAACATGTTTTCTCACAATATCAAAAATGTATGCAGGCTTAGATTTTACCAGGTGAGTGTTTTATTTTAGTGGCTAAAATCCGTTTCTCCTTTCTGTCCCTGACAGCCAAGTGTTACCCCCCCAGCTCAGTGGTCAGGGGGCGTCAGATTTCTGACTTCAGTATCTTTACGATATTCACATTTGCATCACCAATTAAATAAAGCATTATTGAATGTACAGTAATTGATAGTTGTGTTATACCTCTTTGTTCAAAGTACAGGTTCAGGTACAGTTGATGCACCACCACTGTTATTTTCAGAACCCGAACAATAGTAATGAGGACAACCACCATTCAAAATTCTCTGGTTCTCAAAGAGGAATACAGAATTTGTTTTCGACTGTCACTAGAGACACAACATCTTCCCTCTCTGGTCTTTACAAGAGAGAGGATACAACTCAAAAGGAAACAGTCCCTTAATAAATACAAATAAGTGTTTGTTAAAGCAAACATGTAATCAGCCAATCACATTACAGCAACTCCATGTATTTAGACAAGATGACCTGCTGAAGTTCAAAGCCAGCGTCAGAATGACGAAGTGACTTTGGACGTAGTCCTCAGACCAAACTGGCTGATCTTAGTATTTTTAGAAACTGCTGATCTACTGGGATTTTCACACAAAACTGTCTCCAGGGTTTTGAGATAAATGTTAAAAACAAGAAAATACCCAGTGAGCAGAAGTTCTCTGAAGGGAAAAATGCCTCCATGCCAAAGGTCAAAAGATGGTAACAAGGACACATGAGCAAAATGTCCAAACCTTGAAGCACATGGGCAACAACATCAGCCGGTGCCACTCCTGCCACTTTATTAGGCCACCAGTGTGTGCATTACCATTAACAGCTCATAAGCACTATTTTCCCCCACCGTGTACTTCTCACACACACACACACACACACACACACACACACACACACACACACACACACACACACACACACACACACACACACACACACACACACACACACACACACACACACACTTAACTGGGTCCATAGAAAATGGAGCCAGAGTGGATGAAATGAGCCCAACAGTCGGCGCCTCTTGACGTTCATTAACGACAGAATGACAGAAGTTCTGGAACCATCTCAGCTGCAAATGATGTGGAGTTATGAAGCCATATTTGGGGTTTGAAAGCGATGGATCACACTGATGTTGGCAGCACTGAGCCTCTGGTGTGACTCAGGCAAAGAATCAGGTGCATTTCTGCTCATTTCATGGACTCAAATGAGCATGAAGAAACGCTGAGATCGCAGCTCGATGCAATAGTCGTAATAAAGGTGTTAATGTTGCATGGAAACAAGGGTGTTTCACACAGATGCACACTGGGAGTTTGGATGAGAATATTCTCATGGCAGGGAGTGAGACCTTCTGTACTGGAAGACACAGCCAGCATTCAAAAGAAGACGCCATTTATACAGTGGATGAAAAGAGCCACTGAAAGAAGGGGCAAAAAGAATCTGACCATTTTTATGATTTTCACTGGTCACATATGTTCTCAGCGAGCTGTGCGCAGCTCTTGGTTGTAAGGTTTGGGATGAACATCAGTTCATGACAGCAGTTCTGCATCCAGAGTGACTGTGGATCAGTGGTAGACTGAGGGGTTCAAACCCTGGCTCCGCTAGGACATCAACAGTTAAGCTGTAATTAAATTGTAAAATCGTCTTCTTTCGGCTTTTCCCTTCAGCAGCTCATCTGCCTCCATCTTGTCGTCCTTTTTTTACAACATCCAAGAACCTTCTCTGTGGTCTTCTTCTTTTCCTCCTGCCCGGCAGCTCCATCTGCAACATCCTTTTGTCCAATATAATCACTCTGCCTAATCATAAGACGGTCAGAAGCCCAACTTGTTCCTGGTGACAGTGCAGGTTCAGAGAGAAGGGGCGTGGCATCAAAATGACTGGACATGCAGCTCAGCATCAAAACAAGTCAAGAGTGAAAAGCAGATAAAAAAAAAAACCTTCAGCAAATCATTGCTCGACTGTAACATGTCGCAGCGTCCGGTCAGCTCCTCACCACTAATTACTGTATTTCTAGAAAGAAATGACTATCATTTGCTCCATTTACTTCAACACGGAGCAAAATGTCTTAGTTAAGTGTGAAGTGGAGAGGCGGCAGGAAATGGAAAAGCATGAGAGCTGTCAGAGTGGATTACACTGACGGAGCAGCAGAGCAGGAAGTCAAGCTTTGGAGTTGTTCTTCAACATCAGTCATCGTGGATACGGACACTTCAGAGATGAAATAAATCAACGGAGGGCGAAAAGGAACAAAATCATTTAGAAAAGATAAGTGTGCAAATTTAGTCAAGGGAAAACTTTGACATGCAGGTACATATATATGAAACACACTCTTGTCATCATAATGAGACCGTGTAAACTCAGAATAAGCAAATTAAGGATGTTTTTTTGGTATTTAAATATAAATCAGTGATATTTATCATGATTGACGGCATCCTCACTCACATGAACTGCTGAAAACACTGAGAGATGAAGAGTTTCCATGTGTTATTCAAGAAAGTAAAACTTCCACGAGACAAACACAGAAGACAGTTTTCAAGCAATTCTTTGAATTTGAAAGCACAAAACGTTATCTTACAGAAAATGTGGCATTAATTAATATCATGCAGTAATTATATATAAAGGTGCAGGAAATGAGAGGCACGTTAACCCTGTTTTACACCTCACTTTACCACTTTATCAAAGAGTTATTGTGTCTTCATTGTGTCAATTACCTATTTATACTTTGTGATGTTTAACCATCAACAAAAACAATGTCATTTCTAAAAGAGCTAAACAGACACGTTTATTATATAAAGTCTATATATTTCCTCTCATAAAGATGACGATCAAACAGTCGCCTATTTAAATATTTAGCAGACCCAGAGCAACGTTAGCATTCATGTGAAAAGAATTGAAATCTAAATTTCACTTCAGCTCCTTCAGCTTCTACAGAACATGTGACTCCACGTTGTCCTTAGGCACCAATGAGAGTGAAGTGATGTTGATTATCTTAATGAGAATCAACAAAAACAATCAAACTTGTGGAGATTAAAAATGAAACAATGAGCTGAACGAGGTAAAGACAAGTTTGCATTGAAATAAAAACAAAGCGTTTGTCATGAGTTTACACAATGCCAATTAAACCCATCAACTCCAAATGACTCCGTTTTAGAACTTTTGTCCCGCAGCAATGTTCCCTTTTTATGTCAATACAGACGAGACTGAAAACACAAGTGCTCTGCAGAACTACTGTACGCAGGCTTTCTACCCTCACGTAACAGTGATCAGGATCAAGGTCATGGCTTCTGACCTGAAATCAGAGGCGTCTCGTAAAAAAGACCAAATGCTTCATGGCGCCTCCTGGCCGGGTATCGGTGATAAGATCAAGGCAGCGACAGCTTTATTTGAGACGTTTATCACGGCAGAGCTGGTCCGTGAGCGAGCGAGCGAGGGAGGGAGGGGCCACGCGAGTACGAGCACGCAGACCTTTAAGAATCTGTATTTGTGTGTTTGTATTATTTCCTTCATGTTTGCTATTGTTGTTAAAGGCGTTTGCTCAAACATTTTTATGAACCATGTCCGTTGCTGGTTAGTTTTCGGTGGTTCTTTCATCAGCATGGACATGAGTCCACGGCTTGTGTTTGCCAGGAGAGGGGAACAGTGAGGACAAACAGGAGCCACAAGGGGGAGCTCTGAAGAGAAATGGTGCAATGGGATAAAAGCTGTATACCAACAGACGCTCCCTCAGTCAGGAGTGACAGTAATGTTTGCTCATTTTCAGCATCATTTCTGTTCACAAAGACCAAACAGAGTCAGAGTAACAACATAAAAAAACCTGCAGCTTCAATAACATGAAAAATGGGTCACGGGTTGCTCAGTTTCTCCAAATCTCAGTCAGGGGAAAATAAATTCCCAGAACTTTAAGTGACTCTGAGCCAAAAACAAAGCCTTCTTCGGGGGAAAAAGAGAGACACAATAAAATGGAGGTCAGTTCTTGACATTTGTGTTTTTCACTCCTTAAAATCTTCTTCCTGAGGTTTGTGAGCCACCTGAATAATTGTGTTTCTCAGCATCACAATTTTCAGAGAGAGGGAATTAAAAGTAATCCCTGCAGGAGCCAGTTGACCTGTTATGTCACACTGAGTCATACTTTCTTTGTCTCTGCATAGGAAGGCAAGCGTTGAGGTCCATTTCCTTCACACACGCACAGAAATGCAGTCCACGCAAAGAAGCCTGATGAACAAGGATGTTTTTGTCTTCAGCAGCTTCTGCTCGGCATTTAAATGGAAACATTTTAAACCTAGATTAACTGTGAAAGGTTAAAGTGGACACCTACTGGCCTGCAAGCTCTGAATTATTCATGTGAAGTGACAAACGCATGCTGCAGTATTTACGACCACATTAATATGTAGTTTCCTGAAAACCTACAAAGAAAATAGTGAAATAGTGACTTTTTGGAAAATCAGTATTAATGCTTATTACGCTCAGTATGAAACATTTACATCAAAAACAAAATCATGCACAACACAGTCTCTCCACTGATAACTTATCTAGTATTTGGTCATAATGATTTCATCAGGGAAGGATCTTTACTTTTTCTTTCTTTGCTCCGTTACAAGAGATAAACTAAAATTGAAATATCCCTTTGTGAAAGCCGCTGATACTAGTACAATAAAAATGACTATCACTTATCATCCCAGCAGTATACGGTGTAATCTCTGCCATCCCAGCTGTAGAGATCAGGGAGGCTCTGTGGAATCATTCACACCAAACATGATGGGAATTTCTGTTCTCTCGTGGAGAAGAAGAAGAAAGTAGCACGGCTGCTTTTGTTCCATCACTGATGTCCCGTAGTCTCATAATTGAAATATTTCAGCTCGCAGTAAAGCAAGTGAAATTTACATACTGCTCTTTTTCTTCTTCTTCTTTTTGCATCATTAGATCAATTCTGCCGAAGACGAAATCCGGTAAAAACTAGTGAAATTATCTGCAATTATTAACAATTATTGATCAGTGCAACCAACTAAGAAAAGTCCTACGTTCAACCACTTAAAGTCACAATATGCAACATTTATGCAACCTCATTGTTTTTGTGCCTGTTGCATTGGGCTAACTGTAAGAAGCTTAAATCTAAAGCTGAACTGTGCAGGATTTTTACCCTAATTTAACAGCTTGAGTCTGTTATGAGGGGGTCGGGGGTTGTCTCCACCCACCCCCACCCCCCAGACACTGTGTTTGACAATATTCAAAAAGGAAAAGTGACAAATCAACAAACTAAGGATCCCTTTGCAATTTCAACATGTTTTAATGTCAGTCATAAAAAATCCTCTACAAACGGAATCATGCCATCCAAAAAGTGTGAATAGTGGAGAAACAGGAAGAGTTTGGCTCCACCCTCTGACAATCAAACACTATTCTATAGCATAAGAGCACAGGAGACATGATGGATTATTAACTCGTCCAAGTCAAAGCAGATTTGTATGAGCCTCAGTCCTCAAAGAGAGGCAGAGGCTCGGGCTGCGGCTGATAGTGCTTCTGCCCGGCAACTGATTAGACATGTTGGACTAACTGGAATGATCAAAACACTGGGGGGCCCTGGAGCCAATGAATAGAGTTGATTGATAGCATTTGAGTGAAATGTGTTCTCTAATGTTAGAGGATTGATTGTAAACTGCTGCTGACATCAACGTGAAACTTCAGCTGTTGAGGGTAAAAGGTAAAGGTTGTTTTTTATAAGGCTTGGTAACACACAGAAGACACTCTTAGCATAAATATCCCTCAAACATGATAGAAATAAAAACCCTCAGTGCTTTAACATAAACTCATGAGTTTAACCTGCTCCTGAGACGTCTTTGTCCCAAACATGCAAAAACACAGAGGTCTCACGGCACTCGGGCACTTCACTTAAAATGTCTTAAGATAAGGAAATGAAGAAGACGAGAAGAGTCTGTGTCTGTGTCTGTGTGCAGTATGTTGTGAAAATGTTATGTCGAGAAACACATTTACATGAATTGAAACTTAACTTTTAAATCATTCAAACAGTGCGACAGATATTTTTAGCATTTTACAAAAACAAAACAAACCAAATGATTTATTACTGAATGAATGAGTGAGTGACTAACTGGAAATATTCATGTGAAATCTTTTCAAAGGTCTCAAACTAAAATGAAACTGTAGGTCAAAGCTGAAGTAAAATGTATGCATTCATGCATCAAGGCCGCCGTCAGCCATTCTTCAACACAGAACCTTTTTTGCTGTGAGGCAATAGGACTAACCACTGCACCAACCAATGAAATCACAGCAGGGACCAAGGTTCAGTTAAATTTAGGAAAATAGATTAGATTAGATTAAGATTAATTAGATCCAAACATTGGTCTGATACATAATGTAAGAAGAAATACGGCTTTAAAGAACATTTCAACAACATACCGAGTGATCATACGTCTCATTACTGTGATGATAATAATGCTCAGTTAGCCGTGCAGCTAGTAAAAGCCTTGAATCCAGTGCATTCCTGTACATTTAAGGCTGGTCGAGTGTCAGAGTGATCGACATCGTTTAAAACAACTCAGTCCAACATGTCAAGTGAACAAAGAACTTGAAATAAATGGTCTCGTGCCACTTACAAGTGAACTCTAATGATTGTGTGTGAACATAAATAACCTTCACTTCTATATAAAACACCCTTTAACAACTCGTACAAAGTGCTCTACAATAAATAAATCAAACCCAAAATATAGCGAGACAAAAACGAGGGGAAAGAAGCAATGGACAGCAAACCATAGAAGGTTAAAAATTCCATAAAATGATTAAATATGTTTTCTGCTCCCCGACTGAAAAATGATCCATCGCTTCAGTTTCCACCTAAATGTGGAAATGACATCATGTGTGAATAAACGTTTGCTTCAACAACCTGAGGAAAGTCCATGTTTAAATCAATCCTGAACAACAATGAACATAACGCTACAGTGGACTGCATAAAAAAAGCTTTCCAGCTCAAACTCAGTGGCTGCCAGTCATTTTCAGAGTGGTCAATGAGGAAGAAAGGAAGAATGGAAGTAGCCACCAGGGGGCGATGTGTCTTTGAGCACGGTCTGATGAACTTTAATATCATTGAAGCATCATTTATTCTAAAGCATCACAAAACAATCAGCATTAAACGTATAATATGAAATGTCTCTCTCTTACCGTGTTGTTTCCATTTCCATTTAAATGTAAGCCGCTGTCAAAGAGGGGGGAGGACACTCTGCTGTAGTTGGTGGACAGGCCAGGAGAACCTGAGAATCACAGAGGATATTTGCTCCAACACCACATTCTATATTTGATTCTTCTCTCACAGAAACAAAAGGAAAATAAGTCCAAATGTTGACTGAAACTCAAACAGTTGATATTGCTCTGGGTTTTTATTGACTTTATTCTGCTGGCCTGAATATAAGCTGCACACGGACAGAATCCAAAAGAGACAAATGTTCCTCTTTGATATGATATTAGTTTGGCAGGAAGAGCACCTTCTTTCTGATTTAGTCACACTGTGACAAGTGCAAACAGCTCCTGGCCTCTTCTGCTCGTCGTGTGCTGAAACTTATAGAGTGAATAAAACCAACTCAATGCAATTCAGTGGCCAAGAGACCTGCAGCACAACACGAGCCTCTCTGTTCATCTGACCGCAAGACACAGGGCTGAGATTCCCACTTTGAATTTGGGAGGACGGCGTTTTATCAACTGAGCTCATCAATATTCAAGCACTTCAATCAGCATTAATTATATACAAGGTATTTTCCCCTACATCTGTGTACCCACTAGAATGAAGGAAACCGTACAAAACTGTCTTTTGTGTTTGCCGATGGAGACTGAAGTCATCTTCTGCTCACTGACCTTTGTGTGTGTGTGTGTGTGTGTGTGCGTGCAGCGTGGCGTGTGTGCCTAACACGTGACTGTAAAGTTACACATGTAACACCAACGTGGAGCAGCAGGATTGTGATTTTTCATTAAGCAAAGACAGACTTATATCTTTTGGTCCAATAATAAATATGGTGATTCTATAGGTTGCTTATGTTGTAACTGTCAATCACTCCATCACTCTATGCGAAGTCTAGTATTTGCACCTCAGCCAAGAGGGAGGGAGGAAGGGAGGGAGGAAGGGAGGGAGGGAGGAAGGAAGGGAGGGCTGGAATAAGTTATAGGATCTCTGGGGTGATGCAGACACGGAAGCAGATTCTGATTTTGTCAATTTTGTTTCCATTTAGGGGAAAACAGACGATGGAGCATGGCACATACTTCTGTTTAATCGTGAGGCTTGAAAAGACCATTTCAGATTCTTATGGGTGATGTAAAGTCTGACTGCCACTTGAGCTGAAGCTACTTCTATATCTACATTATATATATATATATATATATAAATATAATCTTCCACAGGAGTGAGTAGTGTAATAAATAGTCCCGCTTGCTTTAAAACCATCAAATTGCCAAACTTTCCTGAATTGAGTTTTGAGTTTAGCTTCAGAGCTGCATCACATTCTCACGTTCTCACCTACAAACCTCATTCCTCACCTTTTACTGTCTCCATGAACAATTTGCCTTTTTTTTTATCTTTGATTTATTTATTTTTACAGTAGCAGGAGGCTGCAGGTGTGTGTGTGTGTGTGTGTGTGTGTTCATTTATGACTTTGAAGTAAATGCTCATCTATTCAATAGTTTGTGAGAAGTGAGAAGGCAATCAGTTAGAACATTTTATTTATATAGCTTTAGAAATACTTTATGACTTCACCGCTAAAACTGCCCAGTAAAATGTGCTTTACTGAGAACTCGCAGGGCACCAAGATGCCCCGACTCTTACCTAGAGGCAGTTTAAGAAATGATGGAACTTCTCGCAGATAGCGAACGGTGACGGTGACCTCGTCTCCCGCAGTGCGCAAGAGGTGAACCTGCCAGGGAGAGGAGAGAGGGAGATTGTGAGTGATGCCACGAGATAAAATTTAATCTCATAAATAAAACAAGCCACACTGGTGTCAAGTGACAGAATGTAACAGAAGGCGAGTGAAGAATATGTAATCATGAGTTACAGCCCGTGTGAAGTGGCTGAGGGCGGCGGCAAAGTGACAGCCGCCAACGCCAAGTTATGACCATTCGATTATCTGATGTCCAACAGTGACACCAAATATGACCTTGAAAAGTTTTGAGTCAGAGTTTCAAAGAGGCAGGTGAGTAAAGTTTGAAAAGATGAAATAAATGAAGAATGAAGTATATAATGAATGTGCTGTGTGGCCGCGTGTGGCAGTAGGCGGAGCATCTGTCAGTGCTGAACGAGCTAAAAGCTCTGGATTCTGTTTGAAGGAAAAAAAAACTGCTCATTATGTGTTTTGACCCTTTGGAGGTGAAGATGGTGAACAGCTGTTGAGAGACAGTTTTGGCACAAACCATCAGTGTGGGGATGTTCTGGCGGCACCTGAAAACTTCACAGACTCTTTATAGAAGACACAAAAGGACTGATGAGACTGATCAGAGATTAAAGAGCCATGCTACATGTGAGAGTTAGCTCTTTAGCATGAGTGTTTACATCGAGTGTTGGTACAGGACAGTATGTCCTCATGTCCTCTTTGACAACATCCATGAACCTTCTCTGTTCTCTTCTCTTTTCCTCCATCGTCAACATCCTCTGTCTAATATAATCCCTCTCCGTCCTCTGCACATGACCTAACCATCTCAACCTTGACTCTCTACTCATTATTATACTGTGTCTATTTAATATTTGACTACATTTATCATGTTTTCCACATCTGCTGTCCCTCAGAAGGAATGCCTTCATCTTAAAACTGAGTGTTCTCACAACCACACAAAGTGCCAGCACTTGTGAGAAAACGTAATTAGAGAGAAACAAGTGTGAAGATTCTGCCAACTGCAATTCCTGAGCAACTTTCTGACACCGATCTGCTCCTTTTCAATCTTCGGTGTGAACCAAGAGTGGAAAAACAGCCTCCTGCCAAGATGACAACCCTGATTGTTGAGGTGCACCTCTGTGCTGATGACCCGCGGGTTTGCTGTTAAAGCTTGGAGGATGGATGATGGATGGAGTAAGGCATTTCCTTTGATTAAAAGAATACTCACAACTTCCTCATGAGTACAATGCTCTACATTTATGCCATTGACCTAAAGAAAACAGAGAGGGGAACAAGTAAGTCCATGTGAAGTAAAGGAATATGACAGAACTGACATATGTGGGTGTGTTTCACGTCATGCTCATGAGTCATGGAGCTCACGCACACGCACACGCACACGCACACACACACACAATCGTGCTTCACCACTTGGTGATCAAAGATGAAAATAACGAGCACGACAATGTTGACCTTCAGCGAAGGTCGTGCACCAGCTGACAGGTGCGACGTAAAATCACCTGAACAAAGAGGAAACCACTGATTGGTTTTCATGAGGCTGCACCATGAGCCATGTTCAGCCAAAACATACCATAATATGATTTGGACCCAGCCTTTGCATTGCAAAATACAATAAATGAAATGCATGGAAAAAAGCGGAGACACAAATAAAATGACCACAAATGAAAAGTAAAACTAACAGAAATGCTTTCACTCTGTATGATCTATGGAGAGGCTTTTACATCAGTAAAGTCATCAACTTTATTTGCCAACAGTTGACAAAGCTGCTGTAGAAATGATCCAAAATGCAGCCAAAACATTTTTCCCTGCATACAGTTCAATTAAAAACTGCCTTCCTTTCCCCATCGATGAAATGACACCATGCAACACGCTGCTGCTGCTGTTCTGTGCTGAGAGAGCAAAGAAGTCACAAACTGATGTACAAACCTGCAGCACAGCATCTCCCACGAACAGCTTCCCCGTCTGATCGGCTGCAGGTGTCAACGGTCAAGGGTCAGAGGTTAATGAAAACATTACACAGTAATTGCTCATTTCATACGCGCTAATGTGCTGGGAATAGCAATCATTGTCTCTGTCCGACTAATCTCACTGGCCTACATCTCTGCAGAGGAGCACGGGCGAGCATGAAATATGAAATGAATCTCAATATAAACTCATTTGCGGCCGCACGGGACCAGACAAAGAAAAGCGCTCGGTGTCCGGTGGGTTTTTAGGACGCGATTCTCTCTGATACAAAGAAGCATAAAGACGGACGAGAGCATTAAAACCACACATCACAGGGAAATGCGAGGGTTTGACAGAACATTTTTCTCTTCCATGTCACACCTTTACTGTTTTATGTATGCATAAAGCTAAATAAATGAGATATTTAAAAACACTTCTTTCATCGTCTTTGAAGGATGCTGACGTGTTCACGTTTATCGTTATATTTATTATTGAATGTGAGGAGCCCAACCTTCAAATCAATTATTAATCATAGTTGAACTTAAAAAGAAAAAAGAAAAAAAATAATTCTTAGTTTTAGACTAATCCCGTATTTGTGCACTGACGAGCTGAAGTCAGAATCTACTCAGCAAAATAAAACAAAAGAAAGAATTTACTCAAAGATAAACAACATTGTTTGGGTGATTAATGACAAGAATCTATATATAAATATTGTTCATATCTTGATATGTGACTATTTGATGAGTAAGGGGATCAAATGTGACTTTATTCCTGTCAAAATAGTAACATTTCAGAAAAACACTCACAGTGAAAATAACTGTTATTTCCATCCATCCAAGTGTTCTGATTATTATTATATTATTATATTATTATTATATATTGAATGATACATTTCTTCAGACAATAAATAAAGCTCACGTCAGTCAGTTTGATCAGTTCACTGCTACATTAATCTTCTCTCTGGCTTCTTCTACTAATGATCAAATACATAATGAATCCAGCCGCTCACAAACCGTGAGCCTAAAAATGAAACAGAGAAAAAAAAAGGTCTAATAAAAAGCTGGGATTGTAGAAAACTGATGAAAAGTACTGTGATAGTTTTGGAGGTAAAATGGCAACTGCTACATTTATCTGATTCTCTTCAGCAAGATAGTGGAAATATGAGGCTTCTGGGGAGAAAATGAGCTTTTAAACTGGCAAAGAAAATAAAACCAAATCACAAAATACAGCAATTCAGTTTTCTTCCTACCTCGAATATACAGTTTTCTTCGTGTAGTGAGACGAATAAAAGCTCGGGGAAAAACCTGCGGCCTGGACTTTTGTGTGCATGTGGTTTGACTTTAGTTTAAAAGAGAAATATTTGCAGATTATTATGTCGCTTTTCCCTGAGACTCTGAGAAATTGGAAACTTCTCAGAGTCTACGCCACATATAGTCGGCTAGATATATATATATATATATATATAGATACATAGTTGTATCTCTCTACATAAACACATTAATCTGTGTCATGATACATAACGCGGCAGCATCGGCAGTCGCTGCTCGTCTTCACAGTACAACATATGCTGGCCCACGGGACGCTTACCAAAATAAAATAGTGATAAAACAAGGTTTTTACAAGCGTGTGCTGATTTAATAAACAAGGAAATAGACCAGGTAAAGAATCAAATAATAAAGCTTTGATGATGAATGACATACTGCGTCTTTCTAAGCTCCATCACATCACATCACGGTAGTGAGATAAACTTCCTTACCGACTTGATCCTTGAAAATCTTTGAAATAACCACAGGCACGCTGTGTTCCGCACCGCCCTGAAAACGAGAGACAAAGATGAGAACGGGTCTCTTGGTTTTTTTGCCGCTTCTTAATCAACGACGTGCGTGTGCTTACTTTGATGCTTAAGCCCAGACCACCAGTCGCTTGTCTTCGCAGTACAACAGTTCTGTGCTTTAGAAAGTGGGAGTTTTTATTGGCAAAAGGATTTTGAGGACATTGAAAACGGCATTTTCTTTTTTTTGTTACGCCGCATGAAATACAAGGAAAAGTCCTGAGCCCTCGGGCCAACTTACATTTACTTGGGATTCACTTCCACTTGTGCAAACCACGTCCAGCTTCTGTATGGTTAATAACTCCCTGGTCAGTTTTAGGCAGACATCATAGGTATTGTTCGTCTCCTCATTGTACAGCAAAGCAATTCCAGATTTTGTCTGTGGGAATGGAAAAGAGCATTGACATTTTTATGTACACAATGAACATTTGAATCGGCCGTTCCTCAGTGTGACAGTTGTGTGGCCGTCGTGCTCGTCTCGCTGCAGGTTAATTGGATTCACTTGACTGAATGTGAAACAGTGAATCTTTGTGTAAGTGAGAGAGAAATGCCCAGGCATCCTGTCAAACTGTGTATGTCATACTAAGAGTGTGATGTCACACACACACACACACACACACACACACCTGTAAACACTGCAGCTCAAGCACACGCTCTCTCATCTGCAAACAGCTGAAGCTCTAATGAAGTAGAAAGCCTGAACTCACGTGATGAAGTCACATCTGAGTTTCTTTATCATCTACAAAGCCGTTTTCAAGGTCCTGGATGCTTAGAAATCACCGGACGCTAAATTCACTAAAGACTCAGACATTTTGTATGTTTGTGTTGTGTTTACCCACAATGCCCTGCATTTGGTTCACTTGAAGCGAACCGAGACTCACACTTCTTTGGTCTTTTTGTAAATGAACTTTTATCACAATCTTATCTGTGATAAGATTAAAAACAGTTGACGACTCTGTATTAAAGTGGTGAGTTGCATTATTTTCCCAGGTTTAATCAAACCCTGACCACAGGAATCGATGAGATTGATGGATGATCCGACATAAATACATGAAAGCATGTGATGGAAAAACAATCACCGGCAGAACTGAAGGGAAAAATGCAGAGCGGACAAAATAAATGGAACATAAACTATTAAGAGTAGCGTCCAATGTAAGGTTTACAGCTGCACTGAATGAACAGCACTGGTGATGATGATCAAAATCATGTTTTCTGTATTTAGATGATCTTTAAACACAATTAGATTTAGAATTATTGTCGTCCATGAAACGTTTTACAGAAGAAGAAACAGTAAAGCACATGAATATTTCTTGATTAAGTTATTTATACATTTGTTTTAGTGGTTGAATGTAAATTGGGTATAAAAGGTGAATTCCGTTTTTCATTTGCCAAATAAATAAAAAAAATGTTAAGTTTAAAATATTTCCTTTTCTCGTCTAATAAATAACATTGTATGTACAGGATACAACTGAACCACCCACCGCCTTGTGTTCACATCATCTTCATTAAGATTAAATCAATACTAATTCTAGTTGATTGTTGGATTATTGTGAGCATCTGCTTCTCTTCTATTAGCTTCTGTTACAATGTTCACTATTTTCTACACGTCACAGTCTGTGATTGATACGTTTGCACTGAGGTTTTTTGTAATCTGCTGATGTGGTTTGTGTACATGTGCAGCTCTGCAGACTTTCTGCAGATTGTCAAAGGATTCATCTCAAATATTCTGATAGAACATTTAAAATCCTGGATGACATTCGATTTGCTGGGATTGTTTGTGGATTCCTCTGCTGCCACACCATCACTGAGTGCAGCAGACTGTACGTTTTTATCATATCCCAAATGTTTATCTTTCTACTTCAGCAAATCAGGACATTCACTTTGCCTAAACCCTGTATTCTGTGTGTGTGTGTGTGTGTGTGTGTGCACACACCAGACAGGCCGACCACCTTTAATCTTCCTTTTCATGAAACAAAACATGGACAATTCTCACTTAGATATCACGCCAAATACACCACAATATGATTTTGAGTCACAAGTATTTGTGAAAGCAAACAGTTTATTGAAACTATTTTTCACTGATTACTAAATGAATCGTCAACTATTTTGATAATCGTTTGATTGGTTTGAAGCTTTTTAACAAGATTTCTGATTGTTTCCGCTTCTTAAATATGAATATTTTCTGGTTTCTTTGCTCCATAGAACAAAGAAATCATTTTGGTTTTTGCTATTTCTTAGTTACATGTTATATTTAATCTCTTGTCTTTTGGTTTCCTTCTTTACTTTATGTCTTTTCTTAAAGAAGGAGAGATCTGCAGCTTCTTGACCTCTCCTGGCACATTTTAATATCTTTTTTTCCTTCTGGAATTGATGCTATTTCTGTGTGCAAAATAAACAAAAGTAAACATGTGACACCTGCTGCACGTCTGTCTGTCCTGCGAGAGAGAGAGAGATCCCTCCTCTGTGGCTCTTCCACAGCTTTCTTACATTTTTCCCCTGTACAAGGGTTTTGTAGAGTTTTTCCTCACTTGATGTGAGGGTCTAAGGACAGAGGGTCTAAGGACAGAGGGTCTAAGGACAGAGGGTCTAAGGACAGAGGGGTGTGTTTGTGATGTTGGGCTGTATAAATAAAACTGACTGCATGTATGAACCTGTGTCACTGGAAACAATGGCCACAAAAGCTTTTTAGCATATTTTCCACACAAAGACACAAAGATTTGATTATATTCCAATTATTTTGTCCACTCCATTTTTCTATTTTCCATTTTCTAATAAATGACTCCAATTCATTTAAAAACATCACAACGTATGTAAGATTAAGACATGGACAATATTTAAGCACTCTTCAAAATGAAATGACTCCATACATTATAATTCTGCCACACTTAAGACTTCCATGAGTCAGGGCTGTCACTTCCTGTTGTGTTCTGCATGTGCATTGTGTGACTACTTCCTGTTTTTATGACAGTTGTGGAATGACCACGAGACTTTTATAACTAAGTTAACATCATAAAATTGCTATTACGACTTCTCTTGTAGGTTGTGGATTCTCTTCGCCTGATAAACAGTTTACAGATGCATTACTGCCACCTACTGGACGGGAGCGTAGATCAATAAATAAGGAAAACAATGATTTAAAAAACATCTTGCGAGACTGGCTTTTAACAGACAAGACGTGTCATATTTTGAGCGTCTGATATTCTCATCATGCACACAGTGAAGAGGCAACAGACGACTTCTGTGTCCCTGTCAGTTCCAGCTGTTATTAATATTTTTGTCAGTGTTGTAATAATAAGGATGCAGGTCCTTTTCCTCTGAGGCGGTGTTGGACCATAATAAGCTCCCCTGGCAAAAGCAGCCGCGGCTGTCACACAAGCAATGAAAACACAATGTTGATAGGGGTTTTTATATGGGGGGCTTATTATTTCATACACCACTCCTTCAGGAAGTTATCAACACCAATTTGGAGATAACAAAGTGTGTGACCACAGTGTCCATGTGTCTGGACAGACGGACAGACACACACACACACACACACACAGCCTCTATTTTGTCTTCATTGAACAGAAACACTAACTGAAAACAGGCTCTGTCAAGCAAAACTATCAGACCTGAGCGAGGGATTGTTTGTGTGTCGACACCAGTAGTGCAGGGGCGGGTGGGGTGAAGAGGCTGCTGAAACGTTTCTTTCTCTGGATGTCTTTTGATTCTTCGTCTCACTGTATAAACACAATGTTGCTGTCATTAACAAATCAAATGACTTCCTGTGTGCAGCATGGGAATATCACTGGGTGACACAAGATCTAAACACGCTATACTGAGAAACACAAAGAGACTCTGACAGACTTAATCAACACGGTGTGAACTTGTTTGATTATGATTGTTATGCACTACAGTTTAAAGTTCAATTATTGTACATTCTGAAACCTGACATCATGTCAGTGATGCTGAGCTAACAGGTTGAAGAGGAACTCCCTGTTCAAAGACTAAACATGATGAATAACTCTCTGCTTGAATTTTCCAGCATTAGTGAATGTTTTAATTCGCTTGATGAACATGGATTAACTCTCATGTTTTCACTTAGTGATGGGGCCCTGAAGGAAGAGACGACAGTTTGAGAAATAGTGTGAGAGGTGGGAGCTGATGTCCCTCAATGAAGTAGCAGCTTTAGGGGCTTCTCATTTATCAGCCTCATGCCACGAGCAGATTGATCATGTGTGACTGTGTGACTGTGATGTCGTCTCATCTGTAAAGAATGAAGACAACAGAGGGGATTAAACCTGTGTACAAAACAATCTCCTCCGACACCGGTTACATATTCTCTTTAGGCAGACTGCATCAAAAACATCAACATTCACGTCACACAGTCACTGCACAAATGTTAAAAATCACTTTCTTTGTGCTGACTGTGGACACATTGTGTCCTCTTTTCCCTTTAAAGTTTACAATGAAACTCTGTGTGTGTGTGTGGTTGTGTGTGTGTGTGTGTGTGTGTGTGTGTGTGTGTGTGTGGGGTAAAAACAAAGCAATCCAGTACAATGGCCCAGAAATGTATCGCATCTCTGTGAAGCCTAAAAATGTCCCTTTCTCGTCTCTCCGTCTTTCTCCACCTGCCTGAGGTCCTGATGTCCTGATATCTGCACTGTTCTATATCTGAACTCAGTCAAACGCAAAAACAAAACAAAAAGTGTTGACAAATCACTGTTGTGATGCTGACATGACAAATGTAAAGGCTAGTTCTGTTCTTCTTAATAAAAACTGAATGAGAGACAGAGCGCACCTCAGATCTCTGACATTGGGTGAAAGCAGAGACAGAATTCCAACAGATGTTGAAAGAGGGACTGCACACTTAATTGTTTTTGGACTGTCGACATAATTATAGGCTTGTGATGTGATGAAACAACTTCTGTTGAGCACACAAACAAAAAAAAGCTGAGTGAACAATCACAGAACCAAAGCGTCTGAAAACTGTAGGAAGAGGTCTGCAGAGGAGCTTCAAGTTTTTCAACCATCTACCAACACAGCAGGTTTCTGACACCATGCAGCGCCAGTGAATGCATCACACAGAAACCAGAACTGTAAACCACAAGCACCTTTCACCAGGTTTTCACCAGGTTTTCTCCAGGTTTTCACCAGGTTTTCTCCAGGTTTTCTCCGGGTTTTTCTCAGGTTTCTGGGTTTTTCCAGGTTTTCTCCAGGTTTTCTCCAGGTTTTCCCCAGGTTTTCTCGGTGGAAACAGCAGCTACTTGCACCAAAACTAAATCATGGACTCTACTCACAGCACAGGAGGGAGGTGTGGGAACACAATAGTGTGGTCAATGCCAAGTCACTCTGAATTCTCACTTAGCTTCAATATCAACATCGTTCTTTGGCAGAAAAACTCAATGACGAGTCTGAGATTTTGCTTCAACAGTGAAAACTTTCTATATACTGCCATCAGCACACACTTGAAATGTGGCTAAACTAAGCCTGCTAAACTCCAAATTAAATTTAAAAAATGACTAGCTCACCACTGACCACCATTTTCCAACTGGAAACTCAAATGTGTCAGTAACTGCTCACATCAGAAAATCTACATGTATGTACATGCAAAGGCAAAGGAGCTGCTGGTTTATCGCTGACTTGTTTAGTACGTTTGTGTTTGTGAAGGTAATTTGCTTTGAGCTGAAAACAGAATAAGGAGCGCTGTACTGCCAAAGCAAGAGTTTATTTACAAGGAGAAGCTACAAGGAAACACGTTTTAAGAGAACTGTCAAACTGTTTTTCAAACAATTGCATCAGTAAATTGTGTCAGACAGCAGCTGCAAACTGTCTCAAATATCATCCCAACTGTCTATGAAGTTTGCACCATGGTATCACAGCTGTAGCACCGATGGGAAAAAGTAAAGTCCACTTTTCTGAGTTGAAAGTAGTGAATCAGAGATTAAGATCTTCCTTGGCAGGCACAAGTGGACGGGGAAAAGTGTTTGCACGCTCGGTGGATCATGAGCACCAGGATGCATTTTCTTCTGTTAAGAGTCATTGCAATCAACTTTATCAGAAAGGACCACATTGAAAGTTCAATGGTACGCTGAATCACTTCCACAGCTATAACATACACACACACTTTAAACGTAAAGCCCGTCTTAAAGGAGTTCACAGCATTTCTTCAACTATAAATCCAGTCAAATCAAATAAAAATGTTCTCCCTTTATGGTAAAAATAACTTTTAGATCTAAAACAGAAAATACAATCATAGCTGAGGAAAGAATAGTTTTCTTTTAAATAAAATAATACACCAGTATATGCATGAACTGTTCACCCTCTCTGATAAAGAAAACGTTGAATGCAACGTGATATTGATTTCTTCAGTTTTCCACGTTGCCTTGTACAACACATAGGTCAAGGTCATTTACACTAAGAACAAATAATTCATGCAAATGTAACCTTCACAGTCTGTTGTCGACTCATCTAAGAAAGGAATGCTTCTCAGTTATGGCAGAACATGATAACAACTGGGACTGACAGAGCAAAGAAATAATGCTATTTCCTTTTGTTCATTTTATCCCATAATTACACAAAATGTCTCCTGAGATCCTGCATCCTCCTATGAGGACATTACATTGTTGGGTTTCCTGCACCTTATACTTTGTCCTCATTTGTGGACACTTTGCTCTTCCCTCACAATATCCATGAACCTTCTCTGTGCTCGTCTTCTGTTCCTTCTGCCTGGCAGCTCCATCTTCAACCTTGACTCTTTTACTCTTTATTTCCAATCCGTTGAACCTGAGCTGTCCCTGGAATGTGCTCGTTTCTAATCTTGTCCTGATCACTCAAAGAAAATCACGACTGTCTTGTAGACCTTCCCTTTCACTTTTGCTGCTCTCCTCCTGTCACACATCAGCCCTGACACTTGTCTCCACCCACTTATTTTGAGTCTATATCGTGATACAATGTGTGTGTGTGTGTGTGTGTATATACATATAGTAATGCTCCGTGCGTGTCATACGTGACGTAAGTCCACAGAAAACAGTTCAGAGTCTCATCATCTGCTGTGAATGCAACAAGGTGCCAACGCTGAACCCCAAGCTCTTTTCTTTCCACTTTCACTCCCATTTATTCATGTCGAGCTAAACCCTAAAAGCCTTTGATGGTTGAAATAGTGAGGAGAGTATCTTTGTGTCGCCATGTCTCAGAACACACACCACTACAGTCACAGCAATTCCTGATTTTTACTTGGTCATCTGACTTATACAACACTCTCCTGTTGCTCACAATTGCAGGAGGGCAATTCACTGTTTTCCATCATTCCCTGCTCCTCTTGACTTCAGGGCTTGTCGTGTCAGTCAGCCTCTACACCACCAGCAAGTCCTCTGTGAAAACACAGCTACTGTAGAACGTCTGAATGGTAACAAATGAAAGAGACGATTTTAAAACTAATTAGTAATTACTAAAAACTAAGAGAACCGACTTAGGATGCAGCTGTGATCATGTGCACAATGCCCTGCATGCTGTATAATTGATGTGTTTTTGTATGAGCGCATTAGAAGACATTGACTCAGAATCTGAACCTTTTTAAATAAAATAAAATACAATCGATTCAATTACCCAAATGCTTGGTTGGTGTTAAATTTAGAAACAGATTGATTCATTGCTGCAGCCCAAGTTTCTTACTTTATTTAAAGGTGGAAGGATTCAGTCAGGTTAAGTTTATTTGGCTCTGTGTGAACAGCCAGTGTTGAGACTAATGACCGTGACATTTAACCAATGAATGTGTGACTCATATGCTGATGATTAGAAAGATGCTTATTTCCCCGGCTACAGACCAATCAAAATGGTTAGACGGTACACTGTACGCTACAACAATTTAGGCTTTCTCTGATGCTGTATCATGTATTTGTCATGTATTGATTTCAGAGGCCTGAACAAGCCGGGATGCAAAAATACAAAAATCAATTCAACCCAAAGGAATTACTGTAATCAGACGCAGCAGCATCCGTCCTTGACCTTTGAGGGGAAGGACAGAGAGAGAGGTCCAAAAGCTAATCCACCATATTTGCTGTGTTGCAACAGCTTTTAACATCATTCTGGTGAAAAAAAAAACGCATCATAAAAGTTGGTTTCTTGGGACTTTGAGGGGAAGGCTAACAGAGCTAATGACAGAAATCACTGACCCAGAAACCAAATCAAACAAATGAACAGTCAGTGGGCATTTACATCCTTAAATAACAATAATAATAATAATAAAAATTAAAAAGGTGAGAAAAAGGGAGAATTAGTATAAGAAACTGAAGTATCTGATCACCAGTGGGCCTCCAGTCGTGTGTGCAGAAAATATTGTTGTTTTCCATCTAAATCATCTTTAGATATATTTTGATATGTGATAAAACTGTCCTGTTCCCTGAATTGTGAAACGTTTCACCGTGCTTCTCCTGCACATCTAAATAAACCCCCGACATTTCTCTCACCTCAATCTCTTTATGAGATATGGAAATTGTTGACATTTTCGTTGACTTTGGCTGCAATGGAAGAAAACTGTCCAGATACCGATAACCTTGACACACAAGCACAGTAGTTACACACAGACATCGCCAGCAGCAGCAGCAGCAGCAGCAGCTAAGCACAACAATCCCCAGATGCACACTTTTCTTTGTCCAGATCAATCACATAATGTCTTGCAACCTGCACATTTTTCTCCCTTTAATCCACTTTCCTCAGCCGCCAGTGATTCAGCTGCTCCATCCATGCAGTTTGACATTAAAGTGATAGCTCAGATTTTTGAAGTGGGGCCGCTGTATGAGGTATTTTCACATACACATCTGACTGGGCTCTGTGTGAGCTCTGGGTTGAAAAGCAGCAGGAGACACAACCTCACACGGCTGCTAGAGGGGACAACAGTGAGAACACCAGGTTAACACAAAGCTCACATTTTAAAATCTTCATCATATAAATGGTGCAGCGAGCAGGATTTCTGTGGGGTTTTGGCCTAATTGATCAACAATCGTATCAGAAGCTTGGGTTGTAATTAATGAAATTAAAAATCTGTTTTTCAAAATGTACAGCCTAGAAGCACACCAGACAATTTCAGGTAAATACCGTCATGTCCATCAGAAAAAGAAAACACCATCGCTACGCTACGTTGTATTTTGCTCTGAAAATGGAGCCTGAATATCTGCGAGGGAGGAGACAGACAGAGAGAGACAGACAGAGAGAGACATTGAGAGAGAGAGAGAGAGACAGACAGAGAGAGACAGAGAGAGACAGACAGAGAGAGAGACACAGAGAGACAGAGAGAGAGAGAATGAGAGAGAGACAGAGAGAGAGAGACAGAGACAGAGAGAGAGACAGACAGAGAGAGAGAGACAGAGACAGACAGAGACAGAGAGAGAGAGAGAGACAGACAGAGAGAGACAGAGACACAGAGAGACAGACAGAGAGAGACAGAGAGACAGAGAGAGAGAGAGACAGAGAGAGACAGACAGAGAGAGACAGAGAGAGAGAGAGAGAGAGTGAGAGAGACAGAGAGAGAGAGAGAGAGACTGAGAGAGAGTGAGAGAGAGAGAGGAGAGAGAGACAGACAGAGAGCGAGTGAGAGAGAGAGAGAGAGAGTGAGAGAGAGAGAGTGAGAGAGAACCTGGAAGCTGCTGAGATGATTGTGAAGCTATTGTTGGAAATCCAGGGCCAGGAAACCAAAACCACGGAGCATCTGCTAAAATAACCAAACTTGTCCTGCTGGTTTATTATTGTCACATGACTTATGGAGTGCTGCTGGACAGAAGTGTGTTGCATCCACTTCAAAAAATGGCTCAGTTTTTTTTGCTGATTTTTTGTTTGGTTGGGGAATTCACGAGAATTCACGTGTATCCATGAAACCTGCCATTAGAGGAACATCGCAATATCCAGCAGATACAAGTGTTCTTTCCCTGAGGTGCCTGCGTGAAGTCCACTAAATAATAACAATAGCAACAATATTACTTAGAGACAAGAGAATCTCTCCACGTCTTCAACCCACAGCAAAGTAAAACTGGATCGAGACGGAAGCTTTTCAGACATCTCACTTAAAAAAATCTCAGAAACTCAGAGCCAGGAAAATTAGGGCTGCAGCAATTGCATTGACTTATTTATTTTAAGTGAATGCAATGCATTTAAAATAAAAAAAAGGTTTTTAATGGATGCTTGTTGCATCTGTGGATGCACTCGTCGCTGGTTACCATTTAAAAGACGTTGGAAACTGCTCCACATTATCAGCATCTGTTAATGCTGCAGCTGGACAGTCAGAGACGGCTGTGGCTCGGGCTGCAACTAACAAATATAATCCTAAACGATTCATCGGTTCTCAGCTGATCGATTCGTTCAGCGGTGTCAAATTCAAAAGACTGGAATGACCCCCAGGAAAAGAGGGGACGAGGAAAAAAGCTGTTGTGGGCATAATTAATCATCATAATGATCATAATACTGCAATATTACAATCATGATATTTCAGTGGAATGGATATGGAACGATGAATACTTCACAATAAAAACATATTTATGATGCAAAATAAATCTATTATTAAATAAATCTACAGTATTATATAAAATATTATATTCCATCACCACACTGGCAGCTGTGCCATGTTTCATTGTAACATAATATTAAGTGGTGGGCTGTGTGTCATTGATTGGAGGGCCACATGGGGCCCACGGGCCGCCAGTTTGACACCTCTGAATTAGTTGATTGGTCCACAAAATGTCAGAAAAGGTTGAAAAATGGAGATGGTGTTGTAAAATCAATTAGCCAGTTATTGTGGCGTTACGATGGCGATTTCCTGCACAGACCACGCCTCTGCCCATCTGCCCCACCATGAACCCCTCACCATCACCATCATCTTCATCACACCGTTTCAGCCATGATTCATGAGTTTGGAGAACTGTCTCTGGGCCATAACCACACTTCACTCCCACTTTTGCCTCTGGCCACAATAAACCTCATCCATCTGAACCTAGAGGTCGTTAGTGAGTATGAAATATTAACCGTGCTGAAAAATCAAGCCATCGCCCACACACTGAACACGATAAGTCATTAAAAAAAGAATTCCATCAACTTAAAATAAATAACAAATGCACCAATTAGTCATTTCTCTATTTGACTCTCATTATGCTCAACTCGTAAAAGCATTTTGTTAAGACTGGACGAACGATAAATACAGATAATGTATGCAGGCGTCACAATTACTGCTTTTGTCAAGCCGAGCCCTTTCATCTGGATCCTTAAGACTTTACATCTGAAAAATCCGGCTGAGATTTAGGGAGCAAGGAAAGAAAAAAACTAAACCAAAAGCAGTGGTGTATTCAGCTCATCGTCGTCTTCTTCTTTTTTTAAGGTCAATTAAATCTATCCTGGGGTTGTGTCAGCAGTGAGACAGCTACATCCATCATGTACATTTACCTGGGACTCCTTATAGCAAACGTTCTTATCATAAATCATCAGGAAACGAAAGAATTCTTAGAGCTTGGCGCTGCATGTGCTATATTTATAACAACTATCATTAACAGCTGGGTAAAGGGCAGAGACTCTTTGTTTGCAGGAGGTGCTGAGAGAACACACACACACACACACACACACACACACAAGGCTTCATTCCTTCATTCAAACCTAAATCTGATAACAAAGACCTGTATTTATAATGCATGTGTGTGTGAAACTGTCAGTCATCTGGACACGTGGCAGAAAAAGAGGAGAGACAATAGATCGAGGAACACATGAGACTGTGGAAATAAGCAAAGGCCACAGGCATCAAAGAAACTAAGCAGAGACAATGGAGTCTGCCAATAAGATCGCCAGACCAGTGAGAGCACTTCTGTTGTTGTTTCTGTTTTATGTGGATGATAATGAAGGAATTCATTTGACTCTAAAATGGAGGGCGGAGCTTTTTTGTGATAATGTTGGTGGCACAAACCTTCACTTATGAAATACCCTTGAAAGAAGCTGCTCTATGGTGTCATTGTGTTTCTTTGTTGTGGTTGAGTTGAGGTCATAGTTCTTGGTCTATAACTTATATCTTCTCACAAGTTTTGGGAAAGTCGGAGGAACTAACATTCACCTCCGTTTTCTCAGGAGGCGCTATAGAGACCTTGAGCAATGCACGGGTGCGGGAACTACGCCAACATTGCATAATCGCCAGACCTGAGTCAATCCAATCTGAATGCCAATGAAAGTGTAAGAATGTTGACAGAACTGTGGATTTAAGTAGAGAAGTGCCACAGACGAGAGGTTTCTCGTGTTTTCTTGTTTCATTTTGTTTCCTTCAGCTTCAGGTTCCTCCCGCACACTGGTACGAGTGACTTCACGACATCGTATTATTCCGATTGATCGCTGCACATTAGTTCACAGTAGAATTCCATGATGACTCCTCCCTCCCTGATGTAAACATCACGCACCAATCCATCAATAAACCCAACTTTCAGGTCAAAAACAATCTCGAGGTAACGTTAAAATGAACTACTGACTTCACTGATAACAATGTGTTGACTGAATGACACCAGAACCAAAAAGCCTGCGTACCCCTCTCAAAACTGTCACCACCAAAGGAGAAGAAAAACAGGGGTGTGAGGTGCAGATATGTTCAAATCCAGATGACAGGTCACTGTTGTGCATATTATGTAAACTTTACCTTTTAGTATTTTCTAACATAACTTTACTAGGACAGTGACAGTGAGCTTCATGGTTTTCAACGTTTATGTCCACAAACGGCAGCTTGTAACTCATGTCTATGCTGATAAACCCGCCGCACTAATTAATAATGTCATTTCAGCATTTTATTTATTTCACTTGGTACAAGTATAAGTGTTGAGTGTTGAAACAGCAGGTGGCTGCAGAGGGATTATTATAATCAGGTTAAGAACTTCCTGTCATTGTGCTAGGTTACGTTAGCAGGCTGCTGCTAGCACCAACTTTAGCCTACAGAGATAATTGTGTTAAACTTGCACATTTCCTAAAATGTCAGACTGTTAGTGTAAAATGAATCATTAAAAAAGGCTGTACGATAATGAGCATTATATAGAATAATGAAACAATTGAGAATCAGAAAACGTGGTTATGCACATTCAGTACTGCAGGTCAGGTGTGTGAAACAAATACTAGAGTATATGTGCACACATGTCACAGATCTAGCACGCTGTACATCGATTACCTCACATGCAGCGGGCAAATATCAGTAAATCTTCTGTGTGCAGTAGCACACTGTGAGTCAATAATCTACAAGGTCATTAAAGTGTAGCTCAGATTACAGATCTGGACTCCAATGCTCTCAACTCAAAGACACGCGGCGCTCTACATCTTCTGCAATCACCCTTGTTCAATCTTCCACTCAGAAGCACTTCATGCATTTTCTCTTCATTTTCTCTTCATTGTTTGAATAGCTTTACTGCTCAAATACCACCACGCTCGACTGTCTTGTCACATTCATCTATCACGTGTGAGATGATTGAATGTAAATGTTTGGCAAGTGGAAATCCATCGAAATAATCTGGAGATTTTCTGAAAGATATACCTTTTACTTTGTCATCTAAGAGAAAACGGCACATCTTTCATCTGGCTCTCGCATGCAGCCCAGAATAAAGAATGAGAAGTGCATTTTGAAGAGTGCAGTGAGATTTGAATTGAATCTTATATTGGAACAATGGAAAGATTTGGTGAGATAGTGACACGTCATCAACCCTGACTTCAAGTTTCCATGATAAATGGCTGCCAGCATAGGACAGAAAAATAAAAGCCTCTGAAAGACAAGCTCAGCAAATAAATACAAATATATTCACCAGGACCTTTTTCCTACTGGAAACAGAATAGTGTTGTGTGCTAACTCACCACAGAGAAAATCACTGCACACAGCAGATGGATCCACTGCTGCCTCCATAATGGACTTCAAATATGTTATTCTGTGTTTTCCGTGTTTGAAATGCTTTGTGTGGATTTACCCAAGTCTCACAAACATACCAAACCAGACATCAGTCCACCAGCAGCTCCTGTGTCGCCGTGAGCACAAAACACTGATTTTCCCAATGGACTTTTATGTGGAAAAGTTTCCATCACACGAGGCTGTCGAGCAACTTCATAATGCAGCAAACACATTCTTAATATATGAAAGACTTAAGCAGGTGTTGATTTTCGACTGGTGCTGTATCTTTTCATTAGCGGCTAAACTGTGTTTCCTTGATTTCCCGCTGGCAAACATGAGTGTGATTTCCAGACAGTACAGCTGGCACGGGGCAATCAGCTGTAGATTACACTTCAAAATCCTGAAATATCCCTTTAAGGGTCCAGTCAGGGAATGTTTATGGTTCTAAAAATGATCTTATTCCCATTTCAAAGACACAGTTGTACTTGTCGTAAACAAACAGCTGTTGCTTCCGGGGCATTTGTGGCAGTTGATGAGAAAAGTGTCCACAACAATCCAGTATTAGCCGGACTTTTTAAATCCCACTTGGAAATGAAGTGAGACATTAAAATGCATAAGTTTCCTGCTTTGAATGGGATTAAAAATGCTAATGAAGCACTGTGGGTATTAATAATGCAGAGGACATGTTCCATTTTATTTGCTAAGGAAACATTTCAACGAGTGCTCTAAACACTGACGCCATCATTTGTTTTGGTTTGTCAGGATTTATGACACGACATCTTTAAATCATTAAAACAGCATCTAATTAAGACTTTAATGACTGCCTGCTTTGTCGTTACTTCCATAATTGAATATAATGACATAATACTGTATTTTATGTATCTTTAAACTTCCTCCAGGGGCAAATTACAGGCTTAAAAAAATACCAACTGATGATGTAAGAGTGGAACTGCCATTACTTCTTATGCAATAAAGAGGTTAAAGTACTGTTGAGCCATCTGACAGTGTATATAAAATGAATTTGTTACAGCATAACGAGGAAATGCAATATTTACCACACATTTACATTTTTACTCAAGGGCATAAAGATGGATTCTTTAAACCAGAACTCAAGTTACCCAAGGAGAAAACGGTCGCATGCTTTGCACGTTTCTCAAATATCTGAGTAAAGAAAATCTAAGAGAAAAGGATAAAGGTCCATGTTCCTGTAGCAACCACACGTCTACAACTCCTCCCATTTTTTTATTTTCTAAAGTTTATACAAGAAAATTCACTTGTCTGTGAAGGTAACTTCTCCATCACCTTAGTCATAGTAAGTTCAGGCAAATGTGTCCAAATTCCTGAGGAATAAAAGGCTTTCTATTCAATAACCTCGGCCAAGGAGGTTAAGATTTTTCCATCTGTCTGTGAGCAGCGTGATCAAAAATTAAATGAATGAGTTTGATGACATTTTTTGGAGATGAAGGTTACGTCCCAAGGGAGAACAAAGATTAGATTTTGATGCAGATTCAGAAAAAGGGTAAAAATGTGTTCAACTTCCAAGAGAGGGGGAGTGTACTGACAGTGAAATGTGTTTGCATGCTCTCCTTCAAGCTACATGGATATTCCAACAAGTAAATGATAGACAAGAGGAGAAGAAGAGGCAAAGGATGGAGGCAGTAATGAGACAAAGTTATAGAAAATATGAAGAAAATGAAAGGTTAAAGGGAGGCAGTGTGGAGCAACTGCTTTAAAATAAACTAAAACATACATAAAGGTTCCTCAGTTGGGGAGTCAAACTTGGCCCTTGATGTGAACGGTAGTCGGTTGCCATATGCTGGCTTTATGCCAGACTAGTAATCTCGCCAGCATGTCCCGCACCTTTCACCCAATGCCAGTTATAAATGATTAAATAATTCAACACTACAAGGAAGGAGATTTTTGCTTGGCCCAAAATGTTTTGACAGAATTTTTCTTGTTTGCCTCACAAGAGAAATCCAAATTGAAATACTGGAGCCAGTCATAATATACAGTATCTAAAAACCTTTGAAAAGGAAGAGGTTTGTTTTTAAACCAAGCGTTCCGACTATGATCGAGGTTTACATTACATTACATTACATGTCATTTAGCAGACGCTTTTATCCAAAGCGACTTACAATGGAACAGAGTACAGTCAGCGAGGGGTGGAATCGAACTTGCGACCATTGCGACCATGATGTTTTTTGCACTTAGGGTACCGGTCTTAACCACTGAGCCACTCCACCCCTCTGCAACTACACTAAATTACTGCATTAAACTAAGAAAGAAAGACAGTGGATTACCTGGAAGACGTTTCCCTCCCCTCAGCTTTGGTACGAGCGAGGACAAATAAATAAATAAATAAATACTCAGTGTCTGGGTTTATCCGAGCCCTCGTGCACGGAGGAGCTTTGTCAAAGTGTATGTTATTACTTCTTTGGCTCAAGTATTAACAGAAGCTCTGAAGACGCTCAGTGACATATTATCAAGAACAGTCATGGATGTGCGTCATGACTGCATTGCTCTGTACGTGAACCACCCATTATTGGATCATGTGACAAATGGTCCACCACCACACCTCCAATCAAAACCACTGCTACCTTCTGGGAACTATCTTCTCTACAGTGCACGCCCAAATGGGTCCAGGTGCAACTTGATTTAGTCAATCACTGGTTTGAAATGAACTCGTCAACAACCTCCGTTCATCTCAGGAGGGAATTTCCACATAAACACGTGTAAAAAAGGTCAAATTAGAGAAGGCAACTAAAACTCTTATTAGTTTTTCAATAACTGGGACACATAATCTTACACTGTGCATAGAGCTGGGCGATAATATCTTATCATATCAATATTTCTGTCAAGCTTAAAATTTGTAAAGAAAGGAAAATGTTCATTTGGTTTAAATATTGTTTACTTTTGTGCTCTTTTAAGTTGAACTGTAGCTCTGCGAATGAATTTAAAAAATAATACGGGTACACATATATTAACTAACATTTGTAATAAATGAAAAAACAAATAAACACACTTGACTTAAGTATGACACACTTCACATCTCTCTGTAGTCCATCAGTCCAATCAGTAACAAAGACCAATTATTAATTACAGCAGCAGCAGCAGCGGCAGCGGCAGCGGTGTGAGGCAGCTTTGGTGCAGCAAGAAACAAGAGAGGGAGGACTATGACGAACGCACACACGCACACACGCACGCATCTGCATGTTTTAGATTCTAAATACACAATATTAAAAAAGACCTTTTTCTGAAACTTAATGTTTAATTAAAGCTAACTATCAAAAACAACTACTGAAAAAACTAGGCTGACAATTCATTTGTAAAGATGAGTTGAATTAAGCAGTTTAACGTCAAGGTCACCAGAAATAAGTGAAAGCAAATAAAGCCATAAAAAGATGCATTACATGTTATAGGAATATTACAATAGTGAAGAACACAACTTATAATTAGTCAAATTCATTTTCATTTAAAGACCACTGCAGTCTTTATGTTACAATTTAGAGCTGCAAAAAAATGAATTTAATTAACGTGAAAGTTCACCGAAATCTGCGCTGAACACCTGGAGGCTGCACAACAGACGCTCAGGAATGTACATGATGGTGAAAGTGTCTGAGTGTACAGTGGGTTATCTCAGGTAGGCTGTGTGAAGACTGAACAAACACTCGCTACACAATTATGCTGCTGACTTGTGTGACCTGAGGCATCCACTTTTCAAAGTCTGGAAAAAGTCCACAAAAGACTCTGGGGAACGCTGAAATTAAAGGTGCTGTACGTGACAATTGCAGGCAATAAGGAGGAAATGATATCACAGACGTTTCCAAAGGGAGGAAAATGATCCGAAGTCCTGGGACGCAAGACTTAACTTCAGAAACGGAGGATAACACAACAAAAATATAGGCTGATGTTAAAGCTGCAGTGAATATCATTCTGCCTCTACTGGATTTGAACCTAAACTTTGCACAGTAAGATTTCTGTAGGCTGTGTCGGGTAGTTGAGCTGGTAGAGCTGGCGCCCTATTTATCTGTCTAATAAAAGCCTAAAAAAATATTGTAAAAGGTAAATACTATCAGACCTGCCTGAGGGAACAAAGATCAGTGACAGATGTAATCGTCTAAGTCCTCCCGCAGGACACGGTCATTACTATCAGGACTAAACATGTGTAGACTGAGTTATTATCTGATTGACAATCTTTTTAATAATCTATAACGAGTCAACGATCACACACACACACACACTTCATCTGTCTGTTAACCACATATTTATGAAAGGTCACCAGTGTGTCTGACGTCTGGATAATAACTGTGAGACCGTCAGTGACCATTCAAACACACACACACACACACACACGTAGCGTCAGACACTAGATCACAGAGTGGACTGTTTCTCCTCCCATCACTCACATGTTTCCCGTCTATCACTGACACTTTTTTGTCAGGTGGCATTTTTAACAATTCAAAGAATCGCTGTTGAACTCCATTCAGCTGCGTTATAGCTCAGTTCAGCCTGATGAAGCCAGCAAAGGTTAAGGACTGGATATGAGGTGCATGTGGAGGATCACTGGTCCTGATCTGAGTGCTGGCGTCCTCTCCTTTAGTTTTGAGGTAAATCTTAAGAAAAAGGTCAGTGCAAATGCAAATGTGTAAATGCATTTATTAAGGATTTGGATAAATCTCCTCCATTACAGCTTCCTGTAAAGTTGAAAATGTTTACAGTATTTTCCACATGCTGCACTTTCAGTGATCTGTATTTGATTATTATATTTTCCTGGTGGACAAAAAGCCACAGTTTTGATTATTTAGTCATTTAAAGTCGTTAATAAATGGAAAAACTACTTTTTTTCCGTACCAGGTAACAATTATGGTTTACTATGGTCTGTTGTAGCTGACACATGCAGATGTCACATGTCATTGTCTGGATGGTGAAAATATCAACGGACTTATTTTGGAACAAAGGAGGACACGGACAGGACATTGATCAGCTCTTCACATCCTCAGAAAAATGTAGGTTTGGGCAGATTAGTGACGGTTTTGATGCCACGCCCCCTCTTCCTGCCACACACTGTAATTTATTCATATTTTACCGTCTTATCTATAAGCTCTGCTTCTTTGCAGCACCAGTGCAGCCGCAGCATTAACGTATGCAAACTGCCTGAAGTTCTAAACAAGGCAGAAGAGCAGATTTGTTCTTTCTTACACCCCAGAGAAGAAGCTGCAGCCTTCTGGGTTGTGTTTTGTTTATTCTATAAAAGGTGATGTATGTAAATATGTAAAAGAGTTAGCTGTAGGCAACGGGCCTTTGTACCTCCTGACAATTAAAGAGGTTTGCTGAACTCAGGTCACTACTTTAACTGGAGAGGGTTATTATTATTATTGTTATTATTATTATTATTATGGACTTGGATTTTCTTTTTTGTGTGTAAATCATCTCTGAACTGTAAATCCAGAACACCGTCGCTCCTACGCATTAGAAAAAGGTGATTGTGTCTTTGAAGTTATGGCGACAAACGGTGCACAAGTCTATTTTATTAGGATTACAGTGTGCAGCCTCTGTGCAATGAAAAGGAACTAAAGACCCATTTGTTTAAATTGGCCTGTGTCTCAGAGTTGACGACGTTGCCAGTTTGGTAGATTTCATCCTTTACCTTTAATGGCGTTTCTTATGCTCGGCTGTTTTACTGTGACCCGTCAGTCGTGTTTGGCTACAACTCCAGCGACTCTCAGAAAACCGAGTGTAGAGATAGTGGATGGATGGACGGCGATGGTATTATTTGTTTTGGGGAAGCTCTCATTTCTGTGCTATACTAAATAAATGTATTCTTATTAGATTCATTAAAACTGCTGCTGTGGCTCTCTCTCCATTTACTGAGATAGGAGCCTTATCTTGTTATGCTGAAATAACGACCCACGGGCGCTGCAAAGATGGCTGCTATTTGGACAGACAGGAATTCAGGGACCGTGTGGGACTGAGACAAAAAGACAAAAGGTTTATTCCTAAAGTGTTTGGATAGGCATGGTGATGTCACCAAACCAAATACACTTCCAAAAAAACAAACCCCTCCAGGTCCTTGTTTAAAGTCAGAAAGGATTTTAAAGGATCTCTGAGCCATTTCAGTGTTGTCTGAACATACAGATGTTTATTTATTACTATAGTTAAATGCATCATATTTGAAGATTTGATCATTTGTTTAGCAACTATTATTTACAGCAGCATTTAGTGGTCGTTCTAAAACTAAAATGCCATAAAAACCTAAGATTTAATGAAAATGTAATGATGCAAGTTATCAACTCTACTGAACATTGTATTTATATTCATGGGCATCTTTAAAAATGTTTCAAAAACATTTCAATTCTTGAGCTATGAACCAAACTGCAGCACCTCCTATGGGTGCAGTACCTCATTATTTTGGGGTATGTACTATGTACAGTATGTGTGTGACATATTTAAGAAAATATCAAAGGTTTTTTGCTTCGATTATTCAGTTAAAAACTAATTTTAACAGAAGAATCTTAAGAATCAGTGAAACAGCCAAACAATGGAAAATGTCCAAGGAAAGAAAAATGTTCATTCAATAAAAACAAATAGTCTTCCAGTATAATGCATTTTTTTCTCCTCTCTGTTTCTTAAAATCTAGAACAGATTTGCAAAAAATGAGCAACTTCAACTCCAACATCAAACCAAAAAACACTAAGCTCAACACTATTTAAATATCTAAATGCATTCTTCAATACATTAAAACACACGCACACAAAATATATCATTTTCTTATTCAATATCCAGTTAAATATGACGCCATTACAAACGCTCTTGCATATAATGGACGTCTCTGACCGAACAATACGATTGTGACGCTGCTGACCTCAACTACTGCCTGTCAATCAGTGCCAGCTGGAATGGGCTCGATGTGACTTAATGAATGACTGGATGGAGTGATGGATGGATGGATGAATGGATGAATGAGGGACCAGAATTTGTTGTTATATTTAGAGATGATCTTTGGTTTCACAGCAAATACAGTACATTTTTCAAATGTAATGCTGCGCTTGTATCTAATAAGGAAAAAGGACTCAGATACTGTTGAAAGTTTACTGTACAAGGTTTGGTCGTCTGGGGGCTCAGTCCTAATTTATAAATAAGGTCAGTCAAATCTTTAAAGAGTGTAGAATATATACAGTATATGAACAGAGGTGAAACAGAAAGCCAGACAAATAGAGGGATGGAGGATGATATACATGTAGAGCTAAAATAAACCTTTCACCAGCAATGTCTCTGAGCATCGAACACAATGAAACTATTCTCCATTATATATAATAAAAATTCAATATATATGTCTATATATATATATATACGTATATATATATATATATATATATATATATATATATATATATATATATATATATATATATATATATATATATATATATATATACACATATATATATGTATATATATATATGTATGTATAAATACATGAAGGTTAGGCTCTGTGTAGCACACCTGCTGTAACCTCAATCAAACCACTGTCAACAACAACGCGCAGTTCCTTCACATGTAAGGAACGTCACACCAGCCTCCAGCCACACATCTGCTACTTGTACGTGTACGTGAGTCATGGTCAAAGAACATGACTTGTACAATAACGCGAAGGTGTTTTGCGAATCGAGCACAGTCTTGTCATGGATTCGGCGCACATTGATGCACGATGTGACATTTGTTCTCTACTTGTAGCATGCATTGCACAAACCGGCAGCGGTTTAATGTCAGTTGCAGTGAGATTACATGAAAAGTTAAGAAAGTAAAGAAGTTGTTTTTTAAATGTAGTTTAAAGGAATTTAAATGTGAAAAAGCACACAAACATTGAAATGTAAAAGGACAAGGTTGACTCACCGGAGTGGAGACCAAAAGGCTGGCGGCTCGCTCGATCAGCTCAGGTTGCTGCTTCCCGGTCACATTCATTTCCCATGAAAAGCCGCTTTTCCCTCTGTCGCTCACTTCGACCAGAGTTTCTCAAGTCATGGAGTCACCAGCGGACTGCAGGTGTTCATTCGGCGGCGTCCCGTTCAAACACACCGGCGGAAGCAGAGACCACGTCCACACACACACACACACACACACCGTCTCTGCTGCACGGCTTCATTCTCTCTCTGTCGTCTCCTTCTAAAGCGACAGAGACACACGTTGAGATGACAGCAGTGTGTTCTGCTGCAGAGACAATGAATGAATGAGTGAATCACGGCTGAGTTCAGTGAGGCAGCGCGCGCACATACAGCTGCTCCTGCTGCTGTCTCCTCCTCCTCTGCTGCTGCTGCTGCTCATCAGTCTGTCTCTCCTCTGCTGCTGCTGCTCATCAGTCTGTCTCCTCCTCTGCTGCTGCTGCTGCTGCTCATCAGTCTGTCTCTCCACCTGCTGCTGCTGCGTCAGACCTCAGCACATTAACACATACACTCATTATTGAACGCTGAGCTCATAATAATCATCGAAATATTTATCTTTATATATTTATTTACATCGTCACTGAAGATCATAATGTTACTTCATTTTCACTGTTTGTTACAAAACAATTGAGCGCGTGTGCATTTACTGTAGTTATGTTTTATTTATTTATTTATTCGGGGGGGTGTTGCACAGGCAGGGCCGGACCAAGACGTTATGTGGCCCTGAGCTGGATTTTTTGTGTGTGTGGGGGGCAAACTTCCACCACCCCAGACTACTCTGTGCTTGATTATACTTGCAGTCCAACTTTATTTATAAGGCACTTTAAAAACAACACCAGCTGAACCAGTGCTGCACATCAGAGGTAAATAAATCTACTAAAATATAAAGACGTGAGCTGCGTACTGAAAAAGTTCACCTTTCATCGATAGTGACACGACGATGGTCATCATCTGACTCTCATATGCCTTTAATTCAGCTTTTATTCACCTGTGTTAGAAAGCAAGACAACTGTCTGTGAGCTGCAAAACAAAGAAAGAAAAGGAATAAAACGTGTCAATATCAGTGGAGCATTTCAGAGCGTGAGGCTCGATACAGAGCTCATCGATCGTAAAGGGGCAGTTTCTCAACGACTCAACAATCGACCACGTCCTCCTGATCCCGCCTCCTGCAGCTCTGAGTGCACACAGTATCTGAGAGATTGTTTCACTCTGAGTTTTCCTTTGCGTTTCTCGGGTTCAGGATTAGCGACGACACTGTGACACTGTGATCACTGTATACAAGGAATCAAGGAGTAATGGAGGAGGTGCGACACTTCAGCCATCCTTCACATCACAGACACTCTGGTGTGGAGTGATGGTTATTTCACCTAAATCTATCTAACCTCTCGTTGGCCACTTCAAAAAGAGAAGCCCTTGTGGGATTCAGTATGCAGATTTACATTTATTACATTTATTACATTTATTTCAGCCAATGCTTCTGTTCTTTTTCCCTTTTTTTAACGTCAAAGCAGACCTGCAAACAAAAGAAAAGACAAAGTTAATGTTTAAAGAAACCATCAGGTACAGTTGAGGACTAAATTATTAGCCCACTTAAAAACAGAGCAAAGAACAGCATCTCAGTTTTAGAAATTAACTGAAAACTTTCAGGGTCAAAATGATTAAACCCCTTAAGAACTGAACTGAGCTTTTTATGTCAGGGTTTGAGAAAACATCAAAAACAAAAGAAGTCAGTTTAGATTGTTGATGTTCACAGAGCACAAGGATTTACTATATTACAGCATTTCCAAGTGTCAAGAGCTGGAGTGAGAAGCAGCATCAATAAATTCAGAGAGAGCCACACAATACAAAGACTCTGGAAAGAAAACTGGTGAGAGATGAGTCTAAAGACACCAGTGAATGACTGAGACTGAGCCAAGTCAGGAGTTGTACTCTCACAGAAGACAATCACTCGTGCTCTGCACAGAAATGAACTGCAGGGTTTGCAGAACAAGAGACAATTCAAGCCAGACTGAAGCATGCTAAGCAGAACATGGAGAAAGACTAAACACACTGGAAGCATGTTCACGGTCAGAGGAGACCAAACTACAGCTCTTTAGTTCTCTGGCCACATTTGGAGAATGTATATGATCTCATCTTAATCTGACTTGTTTTAATTTCCACTGCACAGTAATGTTTCTCAAACCCTGTGTGTGTGTGTGTGTGTGTATGTGTGTGTGTATGTGTGTGGTTCCTTTATTAAATGCAGTGCAGATGACAACAGTGCTGGCTTCACTGCTGCACAGCCTCATCAATAAAGGTGGCTAAGTGTCTGTCATAACAAGAAAAGCTCCACAAATCACTCGCACTGCACCTCTGAGACCTTGACTTTACAAAACCGTCTGGCAACAGTGCAAAGAACACATTCTGACCCAATAATCCCACCTGGAATACAACAACGTCAGCTTCACTCTGAAAACCATTTTTATTTTATTTATAAAAAAACACTATAGGACCATAAACAATGAACACTTCCTGTGAAGCTGTACCTGGCCAACAGCTTAAGACTAAAAATAGCCTTATCTAAATCTAACACAATCCACTTAAACAGACAAACACACACATCATGAATATAAAAACAGGATTATTTCAATTATTATTTTATGAACATATTAAAGGTTCCAAACCAGCAAACATAAAACATTCTGAAGGTATAAATTCATAAAGTCAGCATAATCAAAAAAACCTAACCCCTGAAAACAACTCCTTCTATAAAGTAGTTTGAAATATTCTAGCAAAGCAAAAATGATTCTTTGTCTTAAAATAAGAACATTTAAATCACATTACTTTGATATTTTACATGACGCAGTAACTGAGTTTCAAACTTCTGTGAGTTAGTTTCAGCAGAGGAAACTTTTTAAATATCAAATCAACTTGCAGACGTCACTTCTCTTGATTCCGGTGTGAAGTATTCGTCCGTATGTCCAACCATCAATCAGTCATGTTTAAAAGCGCTGTCGGCGCCGCTCTAAGCTGAGAGCGAATCACTCTAAATCTTTCCCTTGCATCTTTTAACTTCTGGGAGGCTTTTGAAAACCTTATGTCAAAGCATCAAAGTGACTGATTTTCACTGATATTCTGTGCAAATCTTCCCTCGTCTCTGGGACGATTACGTTTCCGGTGTTGAAAACAGTCCTCAGCTGAAAGTGCTGATGTCCAGTTTTCTGTGGATGGTGCTGTCAATCACTAATCTTTTTATTGACCTTAATAATTCTGACGCCACCTCCTTGGGTTTTGTCTTCCCCAACCTTTTTGAACTCGTTCCTCCTGAGGGAGCAGGTAAGTAGAGAACTTGTAATGCATTTTTCTTTAAGTTTGAAACAATTTAGTGAGATTTAAGGGTCTGCGTCAGTGTGTGTGTTAATGTAAGTGAATGTTTTAATCCTTCCATTCCTCTGCTCAGCCTTTGTGTGCCATTAAAGAGCGCAGCTGTAAATTGGTTCACTGTCTATCTTTCTTTTACTCAACAACGCTTTTGTTCACACTGGAGCCTCATCACACCGTAATCCTCTGCAGACAGTAGCAGGGTTCCTAAAAAGTTCTGCCTAAGGTCTCACACTTTCACTCGCTCACATGTGTTAGTGTAAGGAGTCCGTGTGCCGTGGTTTTACTGTACATAAACCTGTAAACAATCTTTATAATGAGCTCATGTAACATCACTGAAGGAGATCAGTGTGTTACAGCAATAGTCTGAGTAGAAATGGAAGACTCAAATGTTCAACTCCAACTAAAAACCTAAACTCTAAATCTAATGTCTAACATCGAAAACTTAACCATAACAACACATAACGGTAACATATACTGTACTTGAGACGAGGACTATTCATCAGGAAGTCAGGATGTGAAAACAGAGAGAAAAGGTGAGTACAAAATAAAACAGGAAGTGCATGACACAAACATGAACAATACACAGTCTGTATTTACTGAGTTGTCAGTGTTGGGACAAAAGCAGAAAAGATTATTTCTGCTTTAAATAAATAAGTGAAGCAACCAAATAATTCTAATTGAATTGACATACGCAGCCAGACTGGCTTTAATGAGACATGAGCACACACAGTCTCAATCACTGCAAATACAGCTTATATATATGAATATCCTTAAATGAATGAAACCTTTATTGTTTGAAAACAATCTGCTGTAATCTGTTCCTAGAGATGTGTTCAACTTTACCCTCACACACAAATAAAAGAAATGTACTACAAATGTTTACTCGACTAAGCCGCCTAAGAATTGACCGTATATTTTAGAACTTCTCATATTTGAACAATAACGTTAATAATGTTGTTATTTGAGCTTGTTACTGTTCATTAATAAAGCTGTAATATCTTATTACAAAGACAGCGTTATTGATTATTTGTTTGCCAAGATAGATTTTTAGGCAAAAAGAAGGCTTATTTTACTTTCTTTAAAATCATTTTTTGCAGTGTATACGCCCGTGTATGCTCTGTGACAGACTGCATATGTGGACACTGTAAAAATCAAAGAGATTTAAAAAAGAACAGTACGTTGATTCTCCATCTCTAACATCAGGTGGCTGACGGAGGTTTTTATCCCACGCTAACAAAAGAAATGGTCCGCCCATTTTTCCCCCTCAGTTGCATTATTGATGCCATTTGTCGGCACAGATGGATTGAGTGGCTTGCCGCTGAGCTGAAATGCAATCATGAACTCATGTTGCTCTCAATTTGGATCTGCCCTGGGATCCTTGTCTCGTCTGATCCTCCATCTCCGCCCTGACTTTACTTTTCCTCCTTTCAACTGTTCACTTACACACACACACACACACACCTCTTATTACTTATTATAAGCTGTCACAACCTTGAGCAGGAACTTTGATTACGTCCCAAAAGGACTTTTCAGTGGATTTAATGTAATGAACGACTTCTCTGTTGCGCTCATGTTTTTGTCTGGATGATTGTTTTAACCTCAAATCAAAGTTTGGACTTAAAAATAATGGATCCAAAGTCTTGCTGTTCAAGTAAAACGGGAGAATGTTGTTGTTTTTTTAAGTATAATAAAAGATAAGCACTTTAAAATGAAGCAGATCTATCACTGATGGATGATTACCTTTACCAGACTCAGAGGCAGAGACTCAGACTCGGTGCTGAACTCCATTATATCATCGCTTGATTGTGTGAGTGAGCTGCTGCAGAGCGAGTGAGGCGGAAAAAAAAAGTTCAATCAAACCTGAGCCACAAGGTTCACAAGAAATGAGAGAGAGCTGAACGTGTGCAAGCTGGAACCTGGTCTCCTTGTTTCCAAACCTCGAGATGTTCTTCTTTTTCTTATCAGTAAAGTTCATAGGAAACAAACCCATACATACATGAATGAATGAATCCAAAACATTCAGATGACAAGGTTGCACTTACAGAGCAGGAGTTGAAGGCTAATAAAGGAATTGGTGAAGTGAAGACATAAAAAGACAATAAAGCAGACAGGTCAGGCATTTAAGGGCATGTTTAAGGGCATATTTAAGGGTATTTCAGTCAGCATGAGCTCCGCAGGACGAGGTGAAGAGGAAACAGTCATTACCGTGCTAATAAGACCTCAGCTCCAATTTTACACAAAACAACCACATATATTACTGACGACCTTTAAATCTCCAATTAAAAGTCAACTAAAAAATCCAAGTCCAAAGCAAAGGTCAAAGCAAAGGTCATTCACTCACACTGTCCCAGTTACTAAGTTAGTCGCTTGTTTTCTTTATAACTGTTTCTAAATGTAATTTGAAATATTTAGTATTATTTTATAATGATATCAAATACAAATAATAATATAAAGGGCAAATACGCTACTAGCACGCAGCTAGTTAATGGTTAGTAAGTGTTACAAAATGCTGTTGTGTTGCGTTAAATAATTTTTTGTTAATTATTCTTTGAATATTTCATATTTTGTATCACAGGTGACACGTTTTTACCGTAATTACTCGAGGATTTGTGCCATTGGAAAAATTCCAGCGTTTTCTGAGAGCTGAGAAGTCAAAGCCGTCGTGTGGTTTTTACAGTAATTTGTCCAGAGACGAGCGAGGTTTGTTTTTGGACATTGTTATTTTAAATATTCTTTATACTGCTCATATTTCTAATTTAACACGCACAATCTGGTGTTCATGTACAAATACAGCAAAAACAGAACAAAGCTTTTGTTTTTCTTCATTTTAAAATTGTAAATACACTATTTAACATGAAGTAAATTGTAAATAACTGCCAGATACTGAAGGTTTTGTGTGATAATTATTTCTAATATGGACCTTAATCTGTGAGATTATTGACATGACGGCCATGGGCCCTTTGCTCATAATCCATCCAAGATTATTGAGAGTGCAAACATTGAGAGTGGATTGGTGAGAGAAGCACAGAACACCTGTCCTGACAGATAGACGACAGGAAACCAGCACCATGGACAGCGACCTGATGAAGAGGAACTCGTGGTCTCTGTTCAACCCCTAAACCCTGAAAGTGACTAGTTTTCAGTGTAAGAGCAGACTTTGCTTACCTCATTGGCAGATTTCTTTCATATTTATTACTTCCTCCATGTATATTAGGGTTGCTGGTAGGTTCTGTGTGGAAAGACGCAGAGGTTAATTGCACATGATCTTAAATCACCCATAGGTGAGAGGGAATGATTGGTTGTCTCTGTATACTGTAACGTATAGTGATGGAGTAGGTGCACTCATGTCTGTGTGAGGTTTCTTTTAAATGTGGCCTTTAATGCAAATAGTCCTCACATGACACATCTGAATAATGGTGATGGTGGTGATCACTGAATAAACAGCAGATATAAGTTCACAGTGAGCCTGAAGAAATGTTTCTGCAGGAATTCATTTACCTTCATTCACCTTACTCTCTTCATTACAAAGAGTATAGTGCAGTAGTCGCTATGTGACATTTGCAGCCGTGCTAACCTGTGAGTGTTAATGTGTGTGTGTGTGTGTGGTCCCATAATGTCCACTGTGTGTTTAGATGAAGCGACTCACTTCATCTCCAGCAGCTTGAGAGATGAAGGTTCCACATGTGAGAGCAGTCGGGTGTGTTCTGTGTCCATGTGATGGTTCTGTGTCCATGTGATGGTTCTGTGTCCATGTGATGGTTCTGTGTCCATGTGATGGTTCTGTGTCCATGTGTTCGCCCACGTTTTTAAAATCAGGTCAAATCTGAAGCTCCTCTAATGTGGGGCAGACACAGGGGAGTTAACCCCATGAGCTGGGTGTCATTGTCAGGTGCTTCAATCACTCATCAGTGGAGTGCTATTCAGTACATTTACATTACATTAGCAAAAACATGTATCAAAGTGACTAAAATCAGACTTTTAAAATCCATGTAAACATCAGTCTGAAAAGTCAAAGTCAGACGAACACAAACAGATGGATTACAGCTGCATGTCTGACTAAAGTGGAAGCTGGACTGTACAGTGCTCACTCTCCCGCACCAAAGTCCATAGAGAAAATCAGCGTTTCTAGCTCACAAGGACACAGAGCTGCAGGTCTGCTGCTGCTTTGTTTGGTCAGTTTCTGTCACTGAGGTGAATCAAGGTTTTCAAACACTAATCCACCTCTGACATGTTGTGTTTATTACTTATTCATAGATTCAGCTGACACAGAGTGACATTGGCATTCGTGTCAAGTCATGTTTTTGGCACTTTGATGAATCCAATATTATTATCTTTATCATTAGTATTATTCTTATTATTATTATTATTTTCCTTTGATTTGATCTTCACTTAGCCCTCAGGGAATCCTCTGCATTTACAGCGACATCACTGCTGCTGCTGCTGCTGCTGCTGCTGCTGAGAAATGACAAGGAATGAAAACAGTAATTAAAGGAAGAGCCCTTGTCCATATATATGAACATTAAGCGATGTCTCTGCTCGGTCACTTGAGACAACAACACATTTATTATCTGCTTCATTATCGCCTCATGCAGCTGATGTTGTGGAGGGAGCACGTCTGGCAGACGCCGCAGCAACATTAGCATTCATTTGCTGTTGTGTCTCTCAAGGTCTGTGTTGGACGCAGCAGGGAGTCGTTATTAAAGGGAGGCAGAATATTGGATTTACATCTGACAGGTCACCAGGAACAAGTCAGACATAGACAAAAATATGTGGACACACCTGTTAAATATTGAACTCAGGTGTCAGTCAGGCTTTGGGCTCGGCTCCTTATTTTCCAGTGAAGGAAAATCTTAACGCTTCAGCATACCAAGACATTTTTGGACTTTTCTATTCCAACATGATTGTCTCCCAGTGCACAAAGCAAGGACTATTAAGACATGGTTTGACTTTGAGTTTTTGTCCTCACCTCAACCCCATGGAGCAGCTTTGGGATGAACTGGAACAGATGGTGAGTGAGGCCTTCTCGTCCAACATCAGTGTCTGACCTCAGAAATGCAGATACTGAAGATTATGAATGAACACAAAGTCACAAACACTTCAGAATATTCAGCAAAGTCGTCCAAGAAGAAGAAGAATCTGAAATGCATGAGTTGTGTGATAATTCTCTCTCTTTCTCCTCAGTCGTTGCACAGCATGGAAAAAAAAAAAGGTGATGAGTGAAACATTTAAAACATAAGATTAGTAGAGGGTCACATAATCGAGAGAACAAAAAAAAGACTTCCTCTACAGCCCTTGGTCAATAATTCAATAACAATATGCACTAAGCAGCCACTTTATTAGGTACACATGACGCCTCCTGTTGACGAACATCTGCTTCCATGTTGGACACGCTGTGGGTTCTTTTTTTGTTTACCATTTTCTAAAATCCTCGCACATCAAGTTTGTCATTCACTCATTCACACCAGTGTGGGGTTAAGTGTTTTGCCCAAGGACCAGGAGCCGGGAATCAAACCCACAACCTTCCACTTGAAAGACGACTTGCTCTACCACTGAGCCACCATCGCCCTGAATAATGATAATTGATAAGCAAAGACACTTTCATTAACAACCACTGCCTCACGTCATGTGAAATGTCCGTCCTTCAACTTTCACCCGGAGCCAAAATCAATCTTTAATTATCTGATATTTATTGTGACAATTATAGAGATTGATGACTTTGACAATTTGCCAGACAGACATTTTCTACAACGACGTGACAGCCTTTAATCTGCTGGCTATTATTTTGTCCAACAAGGAGACGGATGTCTCTGGTTTGGCATCAGTGCATCAGTGAGCTGCAGATGTTCACAGAGACGAGGTTTAGACAACAGAGCGTTGAGGGAGGTCATCGCCGCGTGAGAGTCCACTCTGATCTATTCTGCCTGGCAACGTTTCACGGCTTAAGCAGAGGATCGCTAACCGAGCGCCGCAGTCAGACTATAATCCTGAAGACCGGCTTCTCCTCTCAGCCATAATTGTTACACTGAATTATCAAATCGAGGTAAAGCTGATGAAGTGGAACAAGCAATTAGAAACTCAATCAAGAAGTAGCTGAAAAATCTCAGTCTGCTCGTTTCTATTAGGGCAGTTTAGTCAGTGCTCTTTATCTGTCCAACACTCACACAACTATATGTTTTACTCTTCCATCCATCATTAGGCTAATGACGACATTCATAACAGGCTGGTGTGAAAAATGAAAAAAAAAAGAAAGTCATTTTCTGGAAGGAAATTAAAAAGCTGAAATCATTAGGCTTCTGTTAGTTTATAGTTTTTGGAGAAACATAATCAGTGATTCTTGCGTGGGTGAGTTCTGGACGCAGTGTTTTTTCTTCTTCTTTTTTTAATACAATGCTCTCATGCATACAGAACATTAAAAACATCACTTGAGAAAAGTAAACGCCTTTGTTCTGTTGCCTTTTTCCCTCATATAGATGTTTACTTTATAAAGACGAACTACGTGACTTCACTCCTGTCCCTGCTGGCAGCCATTATCGGCGAGAGTGAGGGTGAGAGTCCCAGGTTTGTCCTTTAATGTTTAATAGACGTCAGTGTTGGGTTTGTCAGAATGTGACACCTCCCTCTCTGCTTTAGTAACAATGTCACATGTAACTAGGCTCAACACCAGCTGTCAATCACACTGGCCACTCACGTGACACGTGACAAATTTAAGAAAAAACACACTTCTTGCTTGCAATGATTGGAAATGTAGTTTTGTGTTCTCGCGCTCCCTCACTTGGTTTACTGTTTGTGATTCTGACACAAATGTTAACTAGACACATTTATTTTGTCGGATATTTTTTTTCTTAAAATGACACAAATCTAATTCCGTCTTTTTCCCGTAGACTTCAGTTCAATGAAAGGTCTTTCAAAGTCATTTAACTGGTTTATTAGATTAATTTAAGTGCTTCACAAATTAAAACTAGGCCACTTTGGTGATTTTACTGCCCTCTACTGTCAAAAATAGTCAAGTATTAGCTAGACCTGGTGGTGGGAGGGGAGCCCAAATCATAAAAGCTTGGAGCGGCCCTGCCCCTGAAGAAGCTGCTCAGAGAGATGATGAAAACGTACATGAAGCCACTTTAAAAAGCTCACAGCACGTTCAGCATCCTCGTCTTTACTCTTATTGTTGACGGTCACAGGCACATGCACGCTGTCACTTCAGCTCAGTTTGACACCGGGCGACGACGACAGGTCATTTACCAAATTCAACATGACTCACGTCATGGAGTCACTGTGTTTCCACTCCTGTTTCTGTTCTATAATGCAGGAGCAGGACAGTATAGAGTCAGGAGCTGGTGTATCATTAAGGAGGAGCTGAGTCAGTGGGACACCTGGCTTTGGACTCCATCTACTGGTCACTCACTCGGTTTCCGTGTGTGTTTTTACTCCACGACGAGTGACACTAATTAGAAAAACAGAGTTGAGAAATGTAAAACAGGAATAGCTTCAAAGGAAGCAGAACAAAAAACAATCAAAAAATAATGTCCGGCCCAGGCGAGCGAGAGCGAAGAGCCGAGTGCGCTCTCACACTGAGCTCTCTGCGTTTCCTCAGGTGACACCGCTGTAATCTCACAGCAGACATCACAGAGGAGGAACCCGCTGCTCTCGTCCTCTCCACACACGCCAACGCCACATCAAAAATGCAAACCCGTGGCATGGAAGCAGAAGTGGAACAGGGCTCGTGGTGAGGTGGAGGCTGCTGGGTATCACAGTGCTGCTGTCGTACAGTCAGAGTACTGTATTTATTCTGTAGTTACAGAACCCTGTGGTGAGCACAGCACATTTATTATGGACCGAGGGGCAAACGTTTCAAACAAGCACCAGAAGAGACTGTGCCGCTTTACACACACACACACACACACACACACACGCTGATTAACAAAAGAGCAAAAACAAATGACTGCCTGAAGAAAGAAATGGTGTTGCTCTCTGATTCAGACAATATGGAATATTCTCCAAAAAACAATCTTAATTCGTTCAAATTTCATTTTCAATTATAAACACCGAGCAAACACACACACACACACTAATACTTTTCTTTGGAATTGGAAAATGATGAGTAAAAGGCCAAATGAATTTTAGATAAGGACCACAATCACCGCCTTCTGATGAAACACTTCCACCAACTCAAATTACACAAACGTGTGTTCCTGCGTTACAGAGTAAAAACTGCAGCCGTTAACGTTTAAATACAAACACGCGAGTCAGATCAAAACCCGCCCTCATGTCCGCCACAGACGAAACTGGAAAAACATGTTTTTTTACCGAAACCACCTCAAACTATCGATGAAAAACTTGGAGAGACAGATGTCCGGTTTCACTGGGCAACAAACCCCAACAACTCACAGATCACTGGGTCATCCAGGGCGTCCTCTCCACAGCAACCTCTGTCCATCACATAGGACAAAAACGCATTGCTGGGTCTCAGAGGACAACATGGAGCAAAGAAAGCAGAAAATACTCACACTGAAGAAGCTGAAAAATCAGAAAGTTGATTCATTAATTATGAAAATAGTGCAGCCAGCGTGTTACTAACCTGATTCCTCTGCTGAGACGTTTTGTGTCCAAGCCAAAGCCAGCACGTCCGTCCCTGGAGACACCTTCAACAGAAATGTTGCAGTAAGTACTCGCTCTTCCAGGCAGAACACAATAAAACACCAGAGGTCCATTGAAAATAAATGACAATTATTGTTTTTTTTTATTAAGTTAGGAAATCAACACATTTAAGAAATTCAATTATATACATTGGTTCTACTGTATGGATTAAAAAAAGACAAAAATAAGCTTGACGCACCAAGCGATTACAAGTTCATGTCAACGTCATGATCTCAAACCTCCCTGTATTTATTTGTTCACCTCAAAAAATGTAATTAAATAAAATTTAAAAAAAATCCTGTCAACACACTGTTCTCCAGGTGTTAAAGGGCCAGTGTGTGTGGGAGATTTGGTGGCAGCTCGTCACATGATTAACCCTCATCTCACCAAAGTGTGTGGCGTTCAGTAAAAGTGAAAACACAAAAATCCCCGTCTACAGTCAGTAGTTTGTCTGTTCCAGGCTTCTGTAGAAACATGATTAGATTTAAAGAGCTTTTAGTCTCACTGAAGAAAACATAATTATGATGATTAAATTTCATTCATGCCAAGAGATTCTCCTAAAAAAACCCACACACTGTAAAAGTACATCAAGCATAATCTACCATGTGTTCCATGGGAAACAAAGAAAAGGCAATGGTTTAAGAAATCATTTCTCATGAAATATTGGTAAGCCTTTAAATAAACTTTCAAGCGATTTCAGTAAGGTCATGTACAACAGGTAAAAGAGGCAGGTGTTTTTGTAACCATTAAAGCCGTCAAACAATACTAACATTTGCTACTTTGTTCAAAATATACAGAAAAATGACGGGTGCAAAGTGCTTCAGCTGGAGTCACTGGTGGCATGCACCACAGTAAACAAGTCTACTGAAATTCACAGGGTGGAGCAGTTCAAATGGGCTTGTTTTTGTTGGTGTGTTGTATTCCAGTGAATGTACAGTGTGAATGTACAGTGTGAATGTACAGTGTGAATGTACAGTGTGCACAGCTTTGAGTTCAGTGGTTATACGGAGCGTTTCCTCAGTGCTCCTCTTTGTCGCGGCCCCTCCTCTCCTTCTCGTCCTGCAGGGCCGTGCCCAGCTTCTTGATGAGCACGGACAGCACCTTGTCCAGCGGGTCCATGACTCCTCTCTGCAGCCACTTGGGAATTGTAGTCCTGGCATGGTGGAAGCCAAGCTTCTGCAGGATGTAGTCCACACCCACTGGGTCAATCTTACGCCCGGTCCAGGAGATGAGTCTGGAGACAGAGGAATCGTGTCAATAGCTGTTTACATGGACACAAATAATCTGAATAAATTCAGTCAAACCTAGCAGGGAAAAAAAAAGAGCTGCTGGATGTCTTCCATTGTTTGTTGTCGTCGCACTGGTACGACGTCGCGCTACACAATCATCAGGCACAGCCCACACCTGCCTAACAAGTAAAGGTACTGTTTGCAGTCAAAACGCAAGCCTGACCGAGGGCTTTACCATTCCAAACTGTACCTAACCGAACCGTGCTATGATGAAAACACAGCATCACAGCATGAGAAGAAGTCAAAAGGTCTGGAGGTGAAGCTCGTTGTGGTGGTTTCGGAGCTGCACCTCGGGCAGAGACATGGCGCGGCGACTCGGGCAGCGACAGCCATGATGCTTCTGCTCGCTACGTTTTAAATGCATTTAACTCAACTGAAAAAGTTCCTCACTAAGAAACTCTCTCCTCTGCTGAAGCAGAGCTGGAACTAGTAACTGAGACCATTAACTCCTCAGGAAAATCTTTACTGACGTTATAAATCAAATGAGAATAGGCTCATTCTTTTCCCAAAGAGCACACTCGCCCCCTGGTGGTTAACTACTACTTTAGACCGACTCCATACATTTGTTATTAGTGGCCTGTGTTTCAGGAGCTGAAAAACATGGCCACTGTACTGTGGTACAAGGTCAGTGACAGGTTTGGTCTGTGAATCACACTCAGCTCAGCAGTTTGCTGTGGACCTGTGAGAGCACAGCTGACCTGAGAGTGGGTTCCAAGTGCCAGGTGTTGCACAGGAACTCTCTCCAGTCCACTGTGGTGTAGTTGATGCCTTCATCCTTGTCCTTGTCTGTGGCGCTGTCGTCGTGCACTGCCGTGGGGCTCTTCTGGCCCGGTCGAGTGGCAAACATCCGTGGGGCAAAGAGGGCTGAGAACGAACACACACATACACAAACACACACACAAAGAAAGAGGAAAAGGAGCAATGAATGTTCCGCTTCAACACGGTGGGTGTTGTCTCTTATCTTTCTGCACCAACAACATGCAGAAGTAGAGCACAATAAGCACCTCATTAATATCCCTGAAAACACAGTGTGTCCCTTGATAGTATGGATCTAAACGCTATTCACATTCAAATACCTGTCTGCCCTAATTCAGTTAATCTGGATTAATCAGATATAAAAAAATAAAAATGAAGCATTTGTCTCTTTTGTCTTCCAGTCAGACGCACAGTCAACAGAACAAAGTGGTGGCAGTATTTAAATTGTCATGAAGAAGGCATGGTCGTTGGCATAAAGAGTGACAAAATCAAAGGCATTAAAATGCTGCCGGCGTTGAGCTCCTTGACCTCCTCACTGTGTGTGGAAATAACACTCACAGCTCACAGACAGCCATCTGTGAGCTGTGAGTGCACTTTTTCAAAGGAACAAAAAGGAAGTCACTTTCAGTTAAGTTAGCTTACTCTCACTCACACACATTAAATGTGTTATTTCCCAGTTTGTTATTTATAGAGTTGAGTCCTTACGGGCACACGCTGTTATATTAGAAACATCAAGTGAAGAAAATCACCACCTCAAAAAAAACAAAAGAACACTCAAATTCAATTTAAGTTCATCAACTGTTCCATCCATGCTTTGCAAGAAACGCAGCATTTTACATACGGCCTCATCACACACACACACACACACACACACACACACAGGGCTTTATAACCCTCCCCGTGTGTGTGCGTGGGTTTTCTCCCACAGTTTAAAACTGATTCAGATTTGGGGATTAGGTGAATTGGACACTCTGAACTGGCCGTAATGTCTCTGTGTGGCTGTGATGGACTGACCCCGCCTATCGCCCTGTGTCAGCTGAGATTGGCCCAGCACCCCTGCGACCCTCATGTGGAGGATAAAGCAGTAGAAAATGGATGGATCTTATAACCTTTAATAAACTACATAAGTAATCTGAGAGAAAAAATGACAGCAGATATCTGTGGAGTCACATTAAGTTTTGACCAATCACAAATGTCCCTTCAGTAGAAAGACTGACAACAACTGCTTACACTGCAAAGAAACCTAAAAAAGAGATGAGAGCTTAAAAGAGAGACGAACATTAAATGCAATTAAACGAGAGATTAAGAGATTTAGAGACATTGCCTCAGGTTAGTTGCTGAATAAGTGTCTTTCTGTGCCAAGTGGCAACTGCTCATCGTGACCCATAAGAATCTCAACTGGACTTGGAATCTGTTTTGAGTCTCCGCATTTTGGCCGGCGCCACGACCAGCTGTCAATCACACTGATGCTGTACTTTACCGTCTGTTTTCTTGTGAATGACCTAAAATAATGAACTCCTCAGGAAAACATTACAAATGAAGTGAGACGTAGGATCATTTGTGGCTATTCAATACATAGAAGACTACGTCCATTTCTCATACAGGGTTTATAGCCTGTGCTCAGTACAGACTGCTACAATCCCAAACATAACCAGCAGATTAAACTGCACAATCACCTATTTCTCTGGTGATCCTGACACGCTGTGTGATGTATTGTTCGGACATTTGGCTTCATTCCCTCATGAATGACATAGTTCCCCTTGCACACAGCTCATGTATTCATCCCCACATCGTGTGGCCAGTTGGAAAAGACTCAACATCACTTTCTCAGTCAGAGTATAAAAAAGTGATCAAACCTTTCTCTTTCTCCTTCAGGTAAGCTGACACCAGGTCATGGAGGAACATGATGAGCTCAGCGTCCATAGTGACACAGATGTGGTCGGTGAATTCTGTCACAACACTGCACTCCACCTTGGGTTTGCTGTTGGAGTCTGGATGGAATAAAAATGACAAACTGACAAAGGATTCTGACCAGAGACAAGTCACTGCTTCTCTTAATCACTAGTTTGTCCTCTTTTCACCTTTGGGTGACATGAAAACGTAAGCACAAATAAGCAAGTTTGATATTTAAAAAAAAAAAAAGGTGATATTATGGTAATACTACGTTATTTCTGATTCAACATCAATCAGAAGAATACGATTACGAACACTACAGAAATATGATGCTATTTACATGGTAATTGTAACTGTATGGTGATGTAAAGTCGGCTGACGCAGAGGCTGGAGTTTTATAGTTTGCCATCGGGTTTTCTTTTTTAGAACAGAAGAACGTGGGAGGAGCGACATGTCACTGCACATCACATCATAGCCACGCCCTGAAATATACGCTACTTTATCACCTATTTTACTCTAGGTGGCCCCGTGATTTACAGCATCACGCCAAATGATTTATCCTATCAGTTTAAGTAATGAAAGTGAAATCACGTCTGAACAGTGATTCACACACCTGCAATGTTTTTTTAAGCAGAAAGTATTTCCCATTTAAACAAAGTTCAGACTGAACTCAGATTAAACTGTCAAATCATATTTTGTTGCTTTGTGTGAGTAGATAAAAATTTAGCTTTTTTATAATTATATAAACATATATATATATATATATATATATATATATATATTATTTTCATATTGAGTGCAGGAATTGAATGAAAACAAACGGCTTTGTGGCAGATGCTGAATTACGCTCGGGAAGCTGTTTAGTGGCAATATAACTAAGTGAGACGTCGGCTCATTTTCCAGACCCAGAGAGCAGGTTTATTAATATACACGCAGTAGTTTATGCTAAGTAAAATTAGCATATTCCCTCAACACCAAAGACTTTTTGAAGACTTTGGAGACAAAGTCTCCAAAGAGTTTTAACATATATCACATAAAGCTGATGTCAAACCATTTGCACCATTATTTGCTGACTGACGTGATAAAAACTATGTAATACATGAAAAGAATTGTCAACGCTACAGATGGTTTGTAGTGTTAATGTACCTGTAAGAGAAGGTTCATCTGGATCTTGGACATGGGTGGACTTAAAGTCCAGTTGCATTCTGGGAAGGGCAAATATAGTCTCTGTCTCGTGGTTGTAGCTGGAGGAACTGCGGAAGCTGCTCAGCAGGCTGGAGCTTTTGGCAGCCACTCCGCTCTCTTGGTTGTTGGCTTCCACGTTCCTGAGCAAGTTCAGCTCTGAAGCGAGAGATAAAAGAAATCAAAACTCTTGAAGGTTTAAGGTCATGTTCACACTTTCTCTGCTTCGTTAAACACTATCTGCTCCTATTTTACATTTGAGATAACAAGCGGCAGCCGAGAGGCAGACACTCTGGAACAAATGCTGTGCTGTGTCTTTTAGTCAGAGCGGTCTGAAGATGAGAAAAGTTTGAAACCTTGAAGTGAACCATTTATATTCAGCTGCAAGTGTAATAGGTACGTCGAGCTAACACTAATGCAATCTAATGCAGACCTAAGATGAACCCTACCTTCTTTTAGATTATAATCAGTTTATATATATATATATATATATATATATATATATATATATATATATATATATATATATATACATATATATACATATACATGTGTATGTACAGAAACAATATCAATCTTATTATACTACTATAATATATAATATAGGTATTAACAGGGAGCAAACAAAAAAGATAATGCAGTCAGTAAGGCTTCACTAACACAGGAGAAACATGCCCTGCTGCCGTCATGTGACGTTGAGGCTGCTCATGTCTGCTGTAATCATGTCAGCTATATTGGCTTATTTCAAAGTAAACAAGAAAGAAAGAAAGAAAGAAAGATCTATAAAATCAATAGAAAGTTGCAGTAGCATTGTTGAACTGAGCTTTTTATTTCTCTCTTAATGCGAGCACAAACATTTGTTACACAATTAAAACCATTCCGTTTTTGAAAATGCTGGCGACACATCAACACTGAAGTGGCATTAACAGCTTTGCCGTTGAAAAGGGGGAAAATGAATCAGCACATTGTTCAGTAATCCTCTACTGTGGCATGAATTCATATTCTAACCTGTGAGTTTGGGAAATACACTGTAAGGTTTATTTTAGGTAAAAAATAAACATCACATACCTTCGTTCCTCATGGCAGTAACATAGTTGAACCATTCTTTTACAGTAGCTACACCCGGCGGAGGGTTTTCATGTCGTCTGCGGGTTATTTTGGTGATGGTGGCCATCGGGCTCTCGAGTGCACCACATGGTTTTGTGACCATAGTGTTGTGACCAAGATGGAAATCCAGTCTCTGAACAATGTAGGTAGAAACCTCCTCCGAGCCTGAAATCAAAAACAGATGCAGTTATTCAAACACATTACATCTTGATTTGTTAACTATTCATTACGACTGAAACGAGTCACAATTAAATACCGAAGAACAAATAGCAGATAAACAACTGTACTATCACGATGAAATGAACATTGCCTCCTCACCATCCTCCCAGATCTTCTGAGCCTCGGTCCAGAAGGCAATGTTCGGCTCCTCCAGGTGGAACAGAGCCCATGATTTGGAGCGGAAGTTTGGGCCGTGGAAACAGGCCAGGGTCATGTGATTGCCGTGGAGGCTCATCGAACCGCCCAACTGCACAGCGTCCTCAGGCAGAGGCATCTGGAAGAGGGAGATGTGGCAGCCGGCGATTACCTTCAGCACTCCGGGCCAGTGACGGTGATGGGCCGCATCCATGTCTGTGTGACAGTGACAAATACTGAGGTGATTCACAATGAGACCACAAATCTGACTGTTGTCCTTATATCGCCTCCCTTCGTTTTAAAATATACGCTGCTTTGTTTTTAACCATCTCATGAGCTTGTTTGATTACATTCAGTTGTTACCTTGTCAACTGTGTGGAAAAAGTGGTTTAAAAATGAAGCTCATTAGAATTACAAATCATTTCGCTTCCTACAACCTGCTGGTTATGGGGAAAGTAGTGCGGTGAATACCTTATTATGCTGCAGTCTGCATTAAATGTGTCACCCAACAATATGGATTCAGAACAAGTCATGCTTACACAGCTCGGCAGCTCCTTTCTCAGTGTTGATGACAGGGGTTTTAGGGGGCAGGTAGGGCCCGGGGCCCCAGGTGGAAAGGGCTCGCTTGCTGGTGTCGAACTGCTGAGTGAAAAACTCTTGCAGCTTCATGCCGATCTTGATGAGGTCTGGTGTGGTAGAGCGTGAAATGATCACCTGGAAAATGTCCCACTGCAAGTCTCCATGGACAAAGATCTCACTGGATGGAGTGGGGGAGAAAAGATGAGTAGGGGGAGGCAGGGAAACATATGATGCATTATTAAAGTCAGTAGAAATAGAACAAATCATCATAAACTACATCTCATCAAGAGCTGTTCCACTACTCTGGCTTAAACACATGCACTCCAGTGTAGACGTTTGACATTTCCATCCTTAATAAACTGTAATATAAATGAGCAAACACACAGTTTAAATAAATGGGACTAAATGTCAGCTGCTTTTTATGAACATCCACAATACAGAAGAACACTCTGCACCATTTCTATCATGAGGCAAGTGGGTAAATGGATTTGTGTCTAACTTGAGAGTGAGATTCTTCTGTGCTCGACCTTAATAAGGCACATTTTGCTCCTTAAATAAAACCAAACGTGCTAAAATGGTAAATGCACAGTGTTGTATATGAAGAAACACCCTCACATACCTCTTCTCTGAGAGGCTGGTGTCGACAGCGCACAGGTTGACCTTCCACTCGTCCTGCAGCTGCAGGTCGGCGTTACTGAACACTCCCATCAGGATACTGGAGCCCATGTAGTCCACCCGCGCCTCTGTCGAGCCCATGGTGATCTGGATCTTATGGCTGGGTTGCTGGTTTGGGTGTTCTGAGATGTGGGCTACAAAACAGACAGCGTGTTAATCTGTTGTCTGTTTGGAGGATAAAGTAAAAAGGTTTTATTTAAAATGTTTATCAAGGACAGCAAAAAAAGATGTTTACTGCCTCGACACTATAATTACACCCTAACCACCTCTATGTTTTTGAAAATACCGTGTAACGCTCACCAGAGGTTGCATCATTATGAGTAATTTTTTCACACTTGTGTCTTTTATGAGTCAATGTAAAATGAAGCAATTACTTGTTAACTAAGTGATTTTGCTTCCTTTCTATTTAATAAAGCTACTTGAAACGATGTCTTTTGTCTTAACCCACGGGCAAATGTTCACTATTTAAAGTTTGTGCATCACAAACAGCTAAAGTGTGAAAAACAGGAGCAGTCTAGACGGGATAATAACAAAACTTAATGGAACACGATATGTAGATCATTTCACTCTGAATATTTTTCTTTTGATATATTATTTATGTAAATATGGCAACTGGAGTGGAAAGCTTCAAATGAGTTGTGTATTCAAGTTTAAAGACATAATTCTCTAATTCACCTCCTTCTATATTTTCCCATCTATACGTTGCTTTACTATACACCAAGTGAAGCTGTCTATATCTATATGCATTCTTTTCTTTAGTTATGTATTGTTTTACTCAAAAGTCTTTATGTGGGGCTCAGAGGGGCCCATGCTTTCGCTGTTGTGGCCCCTAAACAGTGGCTCCGCACATTAGACAGTGTGTCTCATGTCTTAAAATTTCTTCTTAAAACTCTTCTCTTTTCATCGGCCTTTGACGCTATTTAAGTTGTTGACATTATTTTATTTTGTATTTATTTTATTAGTTTTTATTGTGGTTTACTGCATGGCTGTGACTTTTACACGTGTTTTATGTCTTTCCATTTATTTTATTCGTTTTGAGATGTATTTAATTGCCGGGTGCAAGCTTTTATTTATTCTGTACAGCACTTTGGTTAACTGTGGTTGCATTAAAGTGCCTTACAAATAAAGTTGGATTGCAAATGAATGAAAACCTTTAAATATATTATAAATATCTATGTCGTATAGAAGCTCATTGAAAGACTAAACATACATGTGGATAAACATCCATAATGTATCACTGTGCTGCTCCAGGTGTTGTATAACAGCTCTGCACTGAACTCTGGCTCAGCTCCACAGCCACAGTTTACACTCTGCTAGAAGGAGTGCTGCTAATGAGCTGCAGAAAAACACCAGATGTCTGAAAAGTGGATGCTTTGTTTACTCACAGACCATCTCCAGGGTGTTCACGTCTATATTGCCACCCACCACCCCGCCCTTGGAGTCGAGCTTGGAGCGTCCGAGGCCGACGGACATGCTGATTTCCCGGTCTCGGTTGCTGCCAACAGAGAGTCGGCCCTGACTCTTGAGCCCGCTGGTCGTCCAGCTGCGGGAGTAAACACACCTGTGAGCACTCACACACTCAAACGCTGTGCGTCCTATGAAACATAAACACCATACGGGTATTGACTGTGACTCACAAGTCAACAAGTGATTCCGTACACACACACTACAGCTGAACAAGAAATGATTTTGAAGTCAAAATCACAATTTGAAACAACGCAAACATCTTGGTAACATGTTTTTGTCACATTACGACGTTTGGTAACAAAAGTGACAAAGCCCTGCCCATTACATCTAAAAAACACTAATAACACTTTATATTACATATGTAACATTGTGGTTATAATGTTGCAATATGGAAGTTATATTATGTAATAACAGGTCATTTCTATTGCAATTACTAAGCAATATTTATAACAAATATAATAACATACATATATACACCTTGAATCTCAGTTATTTTGTTGATAATTTAAGGCAAATGTTCATACTGTGGTAATTTAAAACATCTTTAGACCATATGCTCATTTATAACTATGCAGTTAACCTTTTTTGTCAGGTTAAATGTCTAGATTTAAACCAGGACCCAGCTCATGCATAACTGTCCTCATGTTAGAGGGATAAATAATGTCATTAGAGCTGAAGAAGCAGGAGGAGAGCACACAGCATTTCCTTTTTTTCTTAACTTTATGATGACGCAGATTCATAAAACAGCAGCTATGATGGTGCTGAGTGTGGCAGTGATTCAGCAGGGTTTAATACTCTCCTGCCTCCTCTGAAGCGATGAAAACTGTAACAGCATATTTTGGCGACCAGTGAAATATGACAGTGTATGAAAAAATGAATGGGGGATTAAGGCACACGAGAGCTGCTGAAATATCAACCGGTGAATGAATGTGATGCAGGAGATAAAAGCCAAGCATTTCAAGTGTAACTAAACACCTACACCACTTTTTTTCAGGTGGAAACAAGTGTATATGGATCCAGTAATGTTGTTGACTGATCATACATGTCTTGACTACCACTGCTGCAAATTCAAATTCTGCCATTAGCTATTTTAGTTCCAGCTTGCATCGCTGGCTGACTTTGTTAGACAGCTGCAACTCAGTGTCAGATTTCACTACCAGACCACGCCTGCAGAACAGGAGTTTCAGATGCACTTTCAGCAAAGAGACATCCTAAAGACATACGGTATACAGTACGTACATTGTTGTACATAAGTACTTAGTTAATTAGTGACCTTGGAGGCTTAAATATTAACCTTCACTTGCCCCATGCACACTGTGTGCATGGGGCAAGTGAAAATGAAAAGGCCACTCTACTGCTGTCTCTGAGGTCGGTTTAACGACTCGTCGTCTCTCAATCACAGCGATAAAACACAATTCACATGGGCTCATACTCACGTGTTGTTTCCCATCACGTTGCTCATGTTCATTTGAACAGTGAGTTGTTTCAAGTTGATGGCAAACACCACCAATGTCTCCCACGGCGCCCCCTGTTGGCCTGCTGCTTTACCGTTTTTACTGAAGGACGGAGTGGATGTTTTTGTCACAGAATCTAAAGGGAAGGTGAATACAGATTAGAGACTTGGAGGCTGAGAGCATTCAAACATTTCCATTGTCTGAGTTGTGCTTCACTCTGACTTTACAGCACCATCATATTCTGCATTTTCAAGTGTTTGGAGTGTTGCTAATCACCTCTCCTGGGAGCGGAGGAATCAGACACGCTTCGTGTGCGACCAGGAGTGGGGGACTTGAGGTGGCCCAGGCCGCCTGGGGACATGTTGATTCCACTGGAATGATCTGAAAAGACGTTGGGGGACTGGGGGATATGCTGCGTCCCAGTGCTGCCGTCCCACGTCCTCCAGTAAGCTTTGCGGCTGGACTCCGGGGACAGATGCTGGGCGACGTTCTCGGCGGAGTCGGGTGTGGCCGGGCCAGAGGCTGAAGAAAGGTAAAGGTTGAGAGGTGTCAGTAAAGGACAGCTGTGGAAATGTCAACATAGAGCAGTGGGAGGAAATGTCAGCATGATTGGACATTAAAATTTAACATGAGCTAAACCAGCAGAGAATAGTCGACATGAATTGACTTGCATATTTCTGCTAACACCAACTTTAATTCTTTTCTCATTCTCAGCTATCTGACTTGTCGCAATGTTTGCTTCTCTCAGTTCAGCTCTACTTTCATACAAAAGTCAACAATGAACAGACAGAAAGCAGAGACTAACAATGAAGGAAAAGGGAATGCTGTCAAAAGCATAGAAAGGCGGCGTGTTCATTGTGCTGGATGTCACATAAAAGCTAAGATCAAACAAAAGATGGCTTTTTCAGTTGCCTCTTAAAAAGAATGTTAAAATGTTTTTGCTTCGTTTCTTGGCACACCTTCAGAGAGTATTGTCTATAAGACAGAGGGCTATAAACTACGTAAAACATGTTCATTTTACTTTAATCTCCCAATTTAATCATTTCTTTGTTTGGTCCATAAAATGTCAGAATCAAGAAAAAATATCACTTAAACCAAAATAAATGGCAATTAATGTAGTGATCCTTTAATAGACTGACCATATTAAAGGAGCTAGTATTAACATAAAGATCTCATCCAACACAGAGTAGTCAATGCATCACCTGGCAGGTTGATTGTCTGGTCTCCAAGGAAAAGGCGTCTGGCAATACTTCGCCGGTACCAGGCTCTGGGGAAGGCCAGGATCTCACTCAGTCGTCTCATGTCGTACTTGAAGGAAGCCGAGCCAATATCACACACAGCTAGGAGGAGAAAATGACATTTGTTCACATATAAGACAATCCTGTAAAAAGACACAGGCTACAAACAAAGAGAAGAGCGTCAAATAATGACTTTGAACCTTGAGATTGAAACGGTTCATTTTTCTTATCAAATATCTTCTCTGTGCTTACACAATGACACTAACATTAGCTCCGTCAGTCACTGCATTACAGAAGTGTTACTATCTTACAAGCGAGTAGCAATATCATGTGACTAATATAATTCATATCTGTTAAGATATGAATTCTGCCATTCTATTCAATATTTTGAATGGTCCTGTTGAGTGAGACCAGAGCAGAGGTTGTGTATGCATGTTTTATGTACATTAAGATGAATTCATAATCAGCAGACACAAACACAGTGTTTTTTTATTTACAGTGAGTTTATCAAGTTTACATTTGTTAACAAACTTTATAGATCCCATGTTAAGCTGAGGATTTAAGTCTGTCTGTACCTGAGATGTTGATAAGGGTGGTGTCTATTTTGCCGCCTTTGGCAGGAATGAAGTTTTCGATGAACGTGGGGCCTCCGGTTCGCCTCATCCTGGATAAGCTGACCTTTACAAACTCCAGGTTGATACTCAGAGAGTCTTTTCTGCCGGTTACAGAGGACGGCTCCTCATCAACTGTACCTTTGGGAAAAAGAGGAATAATTATGATGACTTTTGAACTTTAAAATGATATTCAGATTGAATTTGGTGTCTTTACATACACACTGTAATGGAGCGAGGTAGTATTGTACATCATTAGCATATTTTTCTTCACTTTTATCCAGTGCAAGAGGGCAATAAGTCTTTAGATAGATAGATAGATAGATAGATAACTTTATCTGGGTCATCATTTATCGGTCGTATTATTGAACTGATTAAAGTGCTTCAAACTGTAGAACATCACTTTCAAATGTAAACAAATGTTTGTTACATTCAAACCATTTTCAAATGAATTCACACAATGCTGATCGAGCCAATCAGCTGCAAAGTGCTCTCCATATTTCTCAGCAGAGCAGTGTTTAAGTGATTTGTTTTATATCAAGAGAGACGGAGGCAACAGCATAATTACACTGGTGAAGTGACATGACTGCAGGTTGGATTATGACTGAAGGTTTTTAGAAGGTGATGAATTCCACAGTTTAAAGAACTCCAGTTATTCAGCAGTTTGAAGGGAATAATGCTTCTTGTCCCCACCCATCCCTACACACACACACACACACACACACAGCCTCATTCTGGTCTTGTTGAAGGGAATGTTATAATCATTTCTGTTACAAACAGAGGCAGAATAATAACATCACATTAAAGTCAGCTTTAAGTGTTTCATTAGCACATGAGAACATTACAGGAGGTTTTCCCTCATTTCATACCTAAGGGCCCTGGGCCTGGGGGCAACCCTGTGACTGCAGACTTCTGCTTTCCGGCACCATAGGGGTGAAAGACGAAGAGGGAGAAGTCAGACATGCAGGCAGTAAAGCTGAGGCCCGAGGAGTTACTCGGGGGACCGGTGAGGTCGGACTGGCTGCTGCTGTGGCGGCTCCTGCCCAGAGGGCTCCCCAGCAATGGAGACGCTGGAAAGAAGCAAGAGGAGAGAAAGGAGGTGGTAAGAATGAGCATTCACACAGAGGAGGATTAAATTACCTAGAAGGTGAGAATCAAGAGTAAGACCTGCATCAAAGTTTATAGTTCTGACATCACATTTTCATAAAAAAAGGAGAAAGAGCACATATGTAAATGCACTCTCTGCTGCACGTTGTTTGCTCATTCATATTAATGGCTTTGTGTAATAATAATTATATGTAGACAGCTCCCTTTTGGCTTTAGAACAAACTGTACATTTATTGTTCATTTGACTCAGTTAAATAAAAAAAAAAAGACCAGAGAAGCAGCAAAGTAATGAATGCAGCAGAAAGAAGAAGTGACATTAAATCAAACTTGGGCCAGACATGGCTTGAAGTGACTGCTAATAGATATGCTCACAGTGTGAGACAGGCTGAAAGAGTTTGACTTTAAAAAACTTTTATTCTTCACATATCCCTGCAAACATTACAGCACCATTATTCTGACAAAAAAAAGGCATTTTCAAACCTTTGCTGGGTGGAATTTTGGGGACATGCTGCCCCGGTGGGGTGGAGGAAGGCGGCTGTGAACCTTCAGTGGGGTGGGCTAATGGTGGAGTCTCCAGTTCACCACGGTTAGAGGAGAAGACGAGGTCTAAAGAAGGCAGTTTAAGCATACATTCCACCCTGGACATGGGCAGGCAGCTGAAACGGATCTGAGACGGCTGGAAACATAAATCAAAGAGAATCAGAAATGCTGGGGGAAAAATAGCAGCTTCCATTCCAGTTGTATTTCACAGTTACAGTTGGAACGGAGGCTCTAATAGTATCTCACAAAAACAGTTTGCTTGGTTTCTCTTATTGTGACAATTAACAGATCCACTACAGTGGCTTTAGCTTTCCAGAAAGGATGTGAACATATGTCAATTAGTGCTGAAAAATCAGAAAACAATTACCAACGATTTATTGATGATTAATGGTTGCAGTCCTACACACGCTCATGACTCTTTCCACTCTTACACTATAACATTCACTCTGCTTTTTCCTCCTGCTCCTGCTTCTACTTTACATAATAGGCTCCATAACCAAAGTATAAAGTACACTTCCAATAGAGCAGTTAAGTTGTTGATACCTGGACTCTGACATAGACAACCACGTCCACAGGGAAGGAGGAGTAGGCTGATGTAGAAGAGGAAACCAGGGAGGTGGTGGATTCCTCCAGCTGCTCCACTGCATCAAACTGACCCATGTCCTCTTCCTGGGAGGCTACAGCTGATTGGGGAACACAAGTACATGGGTAAAGACTACGTATGAGCTTAATAATTATAATTAGTTTGTTAGTTTTAGTATTAATTAGTTATATTAGTATTATTATTAGTATTAGATATAGAAACAAGGCAAATGTGAAATGCAATATGATCCAAAAATCTTACATTTCGGGTAAAATGTGGGCTGTTTATTTTATATTTCTTTATATTGATTTCATTACCAATTCCTGGATTATACTTCTATCCAAATTCCATCACACATTACAGTAAAAATCTTTGATTCCCCATTATTTTCTTGCAGAACAATTTTCTGTGCTTCATTAAATGTATTCTTCACTTATTAAACAAACACCAGCTTCGCAAAAGCACACGACAGACACACTCACAAACGTGTTCAGCCCCATCTCCCTCTCTTCATCTCAGATATAAGCTCCAGACAGCCAGTCACAAATCCTGTTAGATCTGATTCAAACAGCATGCTGCCTGCTTATTGGCTGAGTGACGCTGATGAGATCTGACAATATTTAGTTCTTTAACAAACACACCTGCATAGCTCCTCTCCACAGGAGTGATAGGAATGGTCTCCAGTGCTTTTTCCAGGAAGTCCAGCAGACAGGGGCTGATGACCATTTCCTCAGGCAGAGTCTGTAGTGCCACCCAGGCATACAGCTTGGCTGTCTTTACCCCTCCGCTGCCCTTACCTTTGGCTGCAGAGACACATGAGAGTCAAAGTCACATGGCTGCAACACTTGTGGAAGTTCACTTCAGGAAATTAAATGGATGAATACATGAATAGTAGTTTCTGTCAGTTTTAGTCTGTGTTCTCCCCCCTCTATGGTGCACATCAATATGCATGAACCTATTTGATCAAAGGTGCCCTCTGGATTCATGCCTTTAAGGATGAAATCACATGCATTTGATTCGGTGGGAGCATGTGTGGATGAAAATCATCAGAGCTTCATGGCTCTGTAAGTTTGGGTGATTGCGGAAAGGTGCTCGAGCATGCAATTAAAAATGAGGGAATGCTCAGTACCTGATGGAATAGGTGGGGGTGGGGGAGGTAGGAGCGAGTTAGTCTTGCTTTGGACAGCATTGGGAGGATTGGGAGGGCCACTATCTTTCATACCATACAGCTTCGACTCTTTGGAGAGCGTGCGGGGGAGCGACGATCCACGCGAGGCATTGGGAGACTCTGTCTTCAGGGTCTTGGAGTTGTAGTGCAACTAGAATGAGGAAAACAATTCAAACACAAACAAATAAACAAACAGTACAAGTAGATAAAATAACGTAGACAGTTTGGAAGCTGAGGCAGAGGCTGACCTTAACATCTACTCCTGGAATGTAGAAGACTGTGGTTTCCATGTCATTAGATTTGGTCTGCAGGGAGAAGGGACATTTCTTCCCAGCTAAGAGATGAGTGGTGGAGGTGTAGGTGGGCTGCAGCTTCTTCTTCTTGGGGGGAGATTCCTGATCGAGACTCTTGAGGCTGCGCTCACAGCTCCTGCAAAGCCCACAGGGAGAAGAAGAGTCTTTTTTTATATGAGGTCAGGTGTGTTGTGAATGCCTTATTCTGTTTTGTTTACCTGTTGTTTCAGGGATAAAACGGTCTGTTAAATTCTTCCAGTGAATTTCATGATATGACAGTTTAAATTTTTAGTTAAGATCTAGAGTCTGCAATTAGATTTTAAAACACACACCCACACACCTTCAGACTAAATGCTGTGGTTTTGAGTCACATGAAGAAGAATCACATGAATGACACTGTACCTCCTTAAAGAAACGTCCTCATGCTCAGGTTGCTGAGTAGTGGGGTGAAGGACACACTTCCCACTGTCGATCTCCACGCGGATGTCCAACTCAAAGTCGATGTTTCTTTCAGTACCGGGGCCACTGAAGCTGCGGCTGGCAGGTGTGCTTGGCCAGCGCTCACTGAACAGCTGACTCACAGCAGAGAAGCCTGAGGGCTTTTTGTGAGACATTTGGCTGCAAACAAACGTTAGAAGAATATTTTTGTGGTTTTCTGTACAGCCAAAGACTTTATTTACAGTTGAAAGCACAAGTCATAAAAACATAACAGAAGGCAAAAGTCTCATAGTGCTTTCTTCCATCAAACGTTATCACAGGAATGCTTGAGTGGACAGAAACAAACAATGAGATGACTCACAAAGGCCTTCTGTAGCTCAGTGGTCTCTCGCGTTCAAAGTCATCCTCCTTCTCCGAGTCTTCAGAGGAAGACGAGGATAAGTCATCGCGCCTCATGTCATCGTGCTGGAAGGGAAGTGCGGGTGAGAAGACAGCAGGGGTGCAAGGGGCACTGAAATCGGAGTGTTGGCCCTCAACAACGGATGGAGAATGAGGATGAAATTGATGATGAGGATGAGATGGGTCGTCAGTGTAGGCTGACAACAGGTCCGCCTGTGTCTCCTCAGGAAACTTCAGAGAAGTGCAGAATGTCAGACTCACACAAAGAGACAGTTCATGTTTTTATGAAGCTTGTCCTATTCAAGAGAAATCAGCCAACTCATTTTGCTGATGTGGCTGATGACTCCTGAATAGGAAAGCAATCAAAGGCTCATAACTCTGAAGAAGGAAGTGTTCTGTTAATTGGACTATGTTGGTAACAAATGACGCTTTTCTGCATTTGTTGCCATGTAGTACAGTTACAAAACACAACCATTATGAACCAGTATGACAAACAAGAAGATGGCAAAGACACGGCAAACCCCACAGATGTAAAGGGAAAACACTTTCAAGAGGATAACCATGAAGAAATGCCCAAGGTAGTCAGCAAGGAGACAGCTCATCTCTCCTCAGAGACAGTAGGTTGTCAGAAGTAAGAACAGATACCCAAGAAAGTCACTGACAGAGTCCAGCTGCAGTAGCTGGAAACTGATAAACGTGTAAAGGGTGAAAATGTGTGACACAGGCAAACAGCACCTGAGACTAGAACTGACTCGTGACCAGTCTGAGATCCAGCTTCACAGGACGAGGATTAATTGGGTTATTCTGTGTGTTCTTACATTTAGAACAACAACAGATATATTCTCAATCTAATCACAAATGTGTTACGAAGTCAGTGACCAAAGGAAGTGAGTGGACGTTTAAGGTCAAAATGATCACAGAGAGAAGCAAACTCAGTCATGCAGCCATTACCAGGCAGAGAATCAGTCTGGGATTGTAAATGTTGAAGAATGACTGAAAAATGTGAAAAGGTTGTGATTGTTTATACCTGGCAATTGGACAAGGGTTGTTATGGCAATTACTTTTTATTTTTACTATGATACAGTAGCTAATGGTATGATTTCATTTAATCAATTTTAAAATTGAACATATTTTCCACATGTGTTTGAGTTTTAGGCGTGTCTTAAATACATTATTATGATTATTCATAGGAACAATATTTGTTTATGAATGATTTCTGTGGCCCTGTGTAAATTGTACTAGTTTGAGGAAGAATGTATCAGTATGTAAAGAAGTGATGTTGTATTTGATCATTGAACGTCCACATACAACAACAGGATTGCTGCTGCACAGTAGACTGTAGTGAACTGTGAGGCTTGTGGTCTCTGTGCAGTGCACTTACTTTCACACCTGTATATGTGGGTATACACTTTATTACCTTCAGACATTAGCTGTTTCTCCTGATTAGTCTTTTTCCTACATGTCTCTTTGCTACAAGCAAAAGGAAAGATAAACAAACTGATTGCTGGCTTTAGATTCAAATTGAACACGTCTGAGAATGGTTCTAATCAATGAGAATACTTCCCAAATGATGTTGCAACATCTTTATCTACAATATGTGCGACAAATATGTTTCAATGTGATTTTCAAAGAGGAGATAAGAAATGTAGGTGTGGGGAAAGGAACTGGTTTATAAAAATGATTGTATTTCAAAGTGACATAATACATTTAAAGCTTAATCAATGGATTTACAATCGCAGCAATAACAGTCATAGTATGAGCCTCATGTTTTCGGTAATGTACGATATGAGCGAAGACTGCGGTTTAGAGGTGGTCCATGCTGAGCTGTTAGAAATCATTCCATGTATTAAAGTTAGAGAAAAGCCGATTTGGATTTCTTGCAGTTTCAAAACAGGATGAGTACTTTCCACTCCGCAGTTCATTAAGCAGCCTCACAAATATCAACAAGCAAGCATATTTCTGAAAGTACGCTTGTGTTTATGTTATCCAAATATTCCAGGGATAAGCTGCTAGCTCAAACGTCTTTTTTAATCAGAAACATAGAAATAAAGAGTGTGAAACTTTATTTGTAATTTTAACAGCAGTTGAAAATAAGTGTAGGTGATCTTTGTGCACTGGGAACAAATCCTGATGTAACTAGGGACACCGAGTTCAGGATAACAGTATGTTATTATGCTAATTAGCACACAGTCTATATAGCGGAGGCTGGTACTTCATCATCCTGTTTGATTTGCATAACAAAATCCTATCAGCGCAGCCAAGGCAATCACAGAGGAGAAAAGGGAAACAGACGTATTATTTGTTGGTGTTGGTTAGGTGTTTTAATTTGTAGAATTAGAGGTTTTTTTAACCGTATACCTTGAATATCTCTCCTGGACTGAGAGGTGCATGTGCAGAGTCCAGGGCCTGATTATTTAGCTTCAATTGAATAAAAGGATTTGTTAAAAATTAGCTCATCCAAAAAAAAAAGGATAGACAAAAATCCTCAAAGCACAATGTCGGCCTCTCCCTTTGAACTGCTTCTTAAGTCGACTGTAAAACTGATGATCAAATGATAACATACATGTGGAAGACACAATACAATGATGCAGCATGGCCTTCAATTACAGCGACAAACTGAGATGATGGGAGATGATAATACTCAAACTATCAACGTATAATTGCAGCAAATTAATCACAATATCAGAAAGCGTGTATTTAAATCTGTAAATAATGACATGTGCAAATGTTAGACACGTACGCTTACCGTGTCCTGGATGTTGAAGGTGACCCGGGGGCCAGGAGAAGAAGCAACCACACGGACATCTGGTAAATCATCCACATCCCCCAATCTGGAACTACAGAGACATGGAAATGACGTGCACACATATTTATGGCATTTTAAGGAAGTCACACAGAATGTACAGTAAACTGTGGCCACTGTGGCCAAAAGAGGTTTCATACAGTACATACACAGATTTATCTCTACCTCTATATACTCACATAAATTAAATACACACACTTTTGCCAACGCTCAACAGATGAGAAATAAAGTATGCCACGTTTTATAAAAACTGCAGCGCTAGGAGAAACACTGAGCTGGATCCTCTCCACATGCAGCAAGAGTTTTCAGCCATCCAGCTCTGAAGGACATCAAATCATCATTCTTCCAAGGTCTTAAAATATCCCCCTTTGGTACCAGCAATACCACATTTGATCTTGTTATTTGTAATATTTATTTCCACTTGTTTATTGTTTGTTTTATTTTACAGTTATTGTATGAATATCTGCATAATTCTATGCATACAATGAAACCAGCACTTCCTCTTATTCTAATTCATTACTTGACAGAGGGTTAATGGGAAATGTGTTGCAGTGGTCTGACACAGAGGTCACTCGCTCATGGTTGTTTACAGTAAATGCTCGATCAAGTTCCCTTGATGGTGTGTTTGATTACATTTGTTACCTTTGTCTGTCCATCCTTTTAAGAGGTGGCCTGCCTGTGGGTGCCGAGATGCTTTTAGAGCGGTTATAGCTTGGTTTGTAGCCAAGACCCCACTTATCCTTTAGAGAGGCCGCCTAGAGATGAATATACACACACACACACACACACACAGGCCCCATTAAAAAATATCTACACACACAGGTGCCACATTTTGTCATTATTTGTGAATATGACAGTGCTCAAACTACTGTGGCAAATATTGTCCTTCATTAAGTGGAGATGGAAAACGGAGCATTTACCCTCATGCTGGAGCGACGCAGTTTCTTTCTCACGTCTCTTCTGATGTCGTTGACGGCGACTGACTCCAGCTGCTGATAGCGCTGGATCTCCTGGTTGATGGTGCCTTCACTGGCCCCCAACTTCCTGCAGTCATGAAAAGAACTTTGGCTCAATACACAGTACTTTACAGCTGTTCAGACCTGCTGTTAACATTTGTCCTGAGAGATCCAAACACATGCAGATAACAGTCTGTTTTTAATTCATGCTTAGATCTCATCATAAAAACCACATTCGGAGGTGGTTTGAGGACACATGTGGACACAATACTGAAACCAATCTGTCCTTAGGACACATTATAGACCATCACCTTAGCCGACCACCACCTCCGACCTCTAGTTTCACAGAAGTTTTTACTCATTAGCACTCATTCAATCATATGCATCATAATCAACACTGAATTTTAAAAAGTGCTGCTTAAAATCTTATTTCATGTTACAGCAGTGTAATTAGAGCTTTGATTCTCACAGTCAGTCATACTAAACGGGCAATTCACATGCAATCTGATCACAGAGGACAGATGTGAATACCAGGTCTGAACAGGAACAGCCAACATGTCCTGACAAAATACAGGTGAGTGTGAGTGTACAAAATAAATCTTACTTGAGGTCATCGATGACCTTGGCCTGCTCGTTCAGCTCTCTGATGTCCACCACCCTCTTGGTGAATTTCCTCCCTCTGGCATCAATCACCTGGTTCCCCATCAAGACTTGCCTTCTGGGGTCAATGGTCTCCTGTTGTGTCAGAGCAATGATACAGACCAAAACACATTTATCGGATGGGGAATCGAGACAAACCTGCCGATCAAACCCCTGAACCATTTCATTTTGAAGATTTTCACCAGGCAGCTGCTATAAGTGAAACATCATTCCCAAACCTGTGATTTAAGATTAGTGTTATTGTTATGATTTTTGTATTTGGAGTTCAATCACACACCACAGCAGATAAAAACATGAAACGCCACCACCACCACCACCACCACCATTTCACTCAAAATGAAATAGGAAAAAAAAAACAAATTAAAAAAACTATTACCACAGGAATTGTGTAAAACAAATTGATTTGTTTTCACCCATTACTGAAGCTTAATAAGGAGAGCAGTGAAAAGGAAAGCTAAGCAACACCATTACCTATTATATTACCATGTTCTATACTTTTATATACATACAGTATTTATATATCTGTTTTATAAAGCGTTGCTTAGCATTTCAGAATCCACAGCCTTGATGTGTTAATGGCAGGTGACTGAGATTGAATGCGACCTGCAGTGATTTTGTGAGCCCAGAGGAAAGTTTCACGCTGCGTGTGGCTACATACACAGGCCCAGGAGACCGGTCTTTGGGCTCTGGCACTGCCCGCTCGCGGGCCAGGCGAGGGGCAGTTTGAGCAGTCGGGTGGGACAGACACACTCTGAGGCCTGGGGCTGAGGCCCAGGATGTGGTTTACCAGGCGCTTCTTTAAGGTCAGCCGAGGGCTGAACTGGCACTCTGGACTCTGTAAACAATGGCAGTGACACATAGATGGAAACGACTTTACCCTGCGAAGCTTTGAGGTAAGCCAGGTTGGGTTTTCTTCAGATGTGTTGATGAAACATTGAAAAAATGTTTGCTTTCTTGCTGGGAATTAGTCGACAAAAACAATGTCTATTCAGTAAATGTTTAGTGTAGTTCAAGAATACAAATGTGAAAACTGATTCTGTCCAGAGGTTACAAATCTGCCTACAAGGACCTCTGCAGCTCATTATTCAACATTTTATCCGAGAAAAAGAACCAATACAATGCAGTCAGACTTCATTTTCTCATCGTATTCCACTGCTCCTGAGTGCAACAGTGCAGCAGCTGTTACACCACAACAGATCAGCCGTATAGGTCAAAAAGTAAGAGAGAAAGTAAATTGCAGAAAATATTGAAAATATAACATACAGTTGTATGTAACTGCTTTTTCAGTCAGAGTTACAGCCCATTCTCTCAGCTGTCGTCGTTCACAGTAATACAATGCATAAATAGTTGATTATTTAACTGTTTTTTAAAAAAATAAATAAAATAAAGAAAAATAGGCCTGGTCGATTGACATTTTTGTGCAAACTGCACATGTAAATCATTCGTTAAACCGTTATCTTTATATAAGACGGAGAAGAAAAGAATTTCTAAAATGAAAATTTCTCTTGGCATTACTTTCAGAGTGATTTTTAAATGACCAAAGGTTAGGTTAACTCAAACTAAAACAAATGCAAAATAAATCAGCTTTGATTAACTGACCATGTGGATGGTGGGCGACATGGTGTCGGCCTCGTCTTCGTCTGAAAGGTCCTCCATGTTGACAGAGTTGAGGTCGGCGATATCGTCTACGTCCTCCTCGCCCGTCAGTGACGTCAGGGTGTTGCCAAGAGCGTTGAGGCGTTTGCCGATGTTGGGATCCATGTGGACGTCAATGCCACACATTTTCCAAAGCACATTGAGAGTCCAGGTGCCGGCACTACTGCTCTCTGTTTTGAGGAAAGAGCGAACAGCAGAGGAGGTGGATGAAGGTGATTGTGCTTATTGTGCCACTTGAGGGGATGATCCATATTTCATGTAGTGTGGCATAGTTGAAAGGAACTTGCCTGCGGAGGCTTGCCCTGTAGTCCTGGAGCACACTTCATATGTACCATCAGGGACTACACCTGTGTACACACCACAAACACAAACCAGACACTCAAGATTTCTGAAAAGCTGCATCAATGGAAAACACATGAGTGCAGTTTCTACCGACTGAAGCCAGGTTATCAATCACACAATAACAAGCCCATCTAGAAGAAGAGAAAGATTTCCCTGTCTGATCCATTCAAACCACTGTCAAAGTAGTTCACACAATGCAGATTAAGCCTATCAGTATAGCAGTGTTTTGCTCTCATGTCTCATGTGAAGACTTCTTGTACCCACCCCTGCACTGCCCCATTAACACACAGCAGCATACAAATAAGAGGCAAAATAATCACATCAAAATGTATAAATCACCACCAGTTATGCACTGCAGCTCTAACCCTCTATGTGACACATTTCAAATGTAATATAATTCCCACTCACATGCGTTCATGACCAAATCCCCTCGGATTTCAGGCTTCCAGTCGTCCCAGGTCGTCTCGAAGCCCTCAGCGAAGCGGATGCAGAAGTTCTTGAAGTGACCTTTGCTCACCAGCGACTCAGAGGAGCAGGCTGTGATCAGCGTGCTCTCAATGGTCAGGACCAGAGCTGAGCCGGTGTCAAAGTCTATGCTGTGATTGGCCTGGTGGAGGAGCAGTGAGAGGGATTACACAGGCCTGAGGCGCATACAATAACAAAGAACCCACTTCCATGTGTTTAGAAAAGGCAGATATCAAGAGGAGTTGGTAACATTTCAATCTGCGTTACTGTATCACCACCTTATCAAACAAAACACATTTTTGGGTTAATCAACGTCGTCATTACATGCTTTCTGCAAGACATGCAACCGACTACTAATCAGACTGGACTGTAAACGAATGAACAGGTGAAATGTTACCAACCTTTTAAGTTTGTTAGATTGTGTTTTTGTGCAGCACTCAAAGTGATTTGTCCATATCACCTGAATGTCTTAATAAATACAAGGGACTGGTCCTAAAACAGCAGTCTGATCATGATGTCAGGACAGGAAGTGACTTCACAGCAGTCACAGTCAGACCACACTTTTACTGGAATTCCAGATCATTCTCAAATCCCCTGTCTTTGTTTTCTTCATCTATACATAAGGGACAGCTCGCATGCAGTGTCCAAAAATGCATGAAAACCACATAGATGAAGCCACAGGCGCTGGGTTAAGGTTGCCCTTCTCTCACGTCTGCAGCCTCACAAAATTAAGCCGGGATCAGATTACACGATATTTTTGTCTTTTATGACGGTAACCATGTCAGATTATCAATCGCAGTGGCACAGATTCTTGCCGTGTCTATGACCCCGACCAATCATCATTCACGACACTGTGCAAGTTTATCGAGGAGGCGGGACAAGGAGTTGTCAATCATGGCTACCAAAGCTACACCTTCGGGAGCGACGCTGGAAATGTATCAGTCACGACCAGATTGCTTGAAAATTGGCCTGACGTTGTGTAATCTGATCCTGGCGTTAATGAAGACATTAAACAAAGACCACAAATAATCAAAACAAAGACAATGGATTACAAGTGCCGCTTTTCTCTCAGCCCCACCCCGAGTGGACAAAGACCAGTTTGTCTTACTTTTTTGGCCGGAGAATCAAAAGATGCATTGCATGATATTTTCATCTTGTTGTGACACAGATGCTCCCAGAAAAGCAGGCACGTTGCAAGTGTGTTGTGCATGTGTGAGTTTGATCCACGTCTCAATCAAAAATAATATATCTGTGAGCGCAAGAGACGCTGCATGTGAACAGCCCCCCCCCCCAACATATTACAGATTTGTACGACAGTCCTTGAAACATTAGCCTGCAAAAATAATCAACACTCTGTACACCATTTTAGTATCTACACATCCCAAACACCTCAGATAACAGCTCAAGCTTTATGTTGTTAAGCCAGCTTGTGGAGGAAAAGTGATTATTACAAAGAAGCATGACCTGCTATTTTAGACAGAAGAGCATATGTATTGCAGTGTATTCACTGCATGGATCACAAGTAAGTCATTGCACCACAACAAGCCAATCACAACAAATGAAAGAAACTGCAGGTTACTTTTCTTGCATTTTTATGGCGGCCTACTGATGTGCTGGCCCCAGCTTCAGAGTTGGTGCCCTCCGTAGCTGGTGCTTGTCCTCTCTATGGAAATAAGTGTGACATAACAGCTGGTATATTTCGTCTCTATGGACAAACTGCAAGTATAACAGTTCATTAATATACAGTGTTTCCCCCAAGCGTGTAGGTTTTTGTGTTTTTTTTACATTACTGCTCTGGAATCAGTGCCAAAACATGGCAAAGGCTACAGCAGTGGAGAGTGAGTGGAGGAATTTGTCATGAAACAAAGATGCCGTTTGTTTTCCTTGCAACAAAAGGTTAAATTGTTGCAAACAGAGGGAGCAACAAAGTGTTGTGTAGCAGAATAGTGTGTTTGGAGGCCAGCCTTTGGTAGGGAAAACACTGATATTACAGCTCATAACAGAAGACTTGTCTTTTCTTTTTTTGGGACAAAGAACAGGAAGACAGTTTTGCTTCTCAAGGCCACTGATGAAAGCAAAATGAACATCAAAGTACCAGTGGAGATGAAAAGAGCATTATTTAAGACTCTGACTTTTGGCTTCATATGGAATGAGATTAGAACCAAGTGAACAAAAAAAAGATTTATGAGACTTACAAAGATCTTGCTTTAAAAGGGATGACAACCACGACCTTTACATGTTTAAAGAATTAGGGATGGGCTGAAATGATACCTTTTATTGTATCAGTTCAAGACTGCCCAAAATCACTGGATCAGATATCCCATATGATCCCTAAACCACAAATACGACATAAATGCTAGGTACAGGCAACATGCTGCAGAGATAGAGGTTAGCCATCACTGTCATGCGAGGACTGATACACAGTTGGAGCATCATGTTTTAGAAATAGCAGGCTTTAAATAGGTGGTCAATGCATATATGTCTTATTCATGGATAACTTGTTTAAAAAAGGTAAAAGACTGTGTCGGACTGATGTCAGTATCAATGGAAATTCAAGGTTTTGATATTGGTTTCACTACTGAACACTGAACAATGGTAAAACACCAGTCAGAGGTCAGTGTAGCTGTGTACCTGTGATGTGCTGGTGATTGGCAGGCAGATGCCCAGGTCGTCGACAGTCAGTTGCAGGAAAAGTGTGCTGAAGGCCTGAGCTGAGGTCTGCTGGATGCCCGGTAGTTTGTCCACCACCTCTTTAGTAGCCACGTGGATGTCCTTGTTGAGGGCCAAGCGCTGCTCGTTCCAGTTATCATACGCTGCCTTGTAATTTAGCCAAAAGAGAACAGCTGCAGGAACACACACAGAAAAGAGTTCAAACAAACATTACTAACATGCATTATTCTTGAACAACCAAATATTTGACAAATTATGGTCGGTGCCATAACATCAGTTGTTCCACAGCCACAAAAGCTTGGTACTGCTTCAGATGCAGCCTGCAAATGTCATTGCATATTCTTGTGCACTGAAAATAAAGGCATTGTATTCAATGAAATGATATTCTAATTCAGTTAATGTTTTAGAATATGATCCAGTAAGTGAGCACCAACGGTATTATAGTCTTCACTATAAGCATGCAGTATACCTTATGTACGTAAGCTCCATCTTAACTTTTGATATACGGTATAATGTCAACAGAAACAAACTCAACCTCTGTCAAAAGCCACCGGTTGGGCAAAAACAATTGGTCTGTTGAGCGTGATGAGGACAGCCTCTTTGTCTGAGGAGCCACTGATCTCCTCCTGCAGAGCATTCCGGAGACCAATCCGAGTTCGGAAGTATGCCACCTGGTGGAAGTCTGAGCCAGCTTCTTCGTACACCTGTGAAGTGAAATGAGCACAGTCAGCGATCTGTGACAACCAAGTGAAAGAGAAAGAAATTTGGATCTGCCTGAATTAGCCCTCATTTGAGCAGTGTGAGGCTAAACTGTACCTGGTGTTTGACGATCTGTCCGAGGGCCAGGTGGAGGTCAACTTGACATTTGCCAAACAGTTTGAGGTAACTGCTGCTGCCGGGCTGCGCCTTGCACTGGATCCTGTTGGAGAGCTCCAGTTCTATCAGGCCCGTCTCAAAGCGCACAGCTCGCATAGAGGGAGTCGTTGCTGTCATCTGGATTCCCTGTGAATAAGAATTCAGAAACTAAATGAATGTCTGACATTTAGAAAACAAGTTACAGACACAAAGCACTTCAAAGTGCCACTGAAAATACAGTAAAAAAATGGTGTTAAAGACATTGCTCTTTAAAATTGCATTGAAAAAACTAATGAGAATAAGTAAAGATTAGATTGAGGAGAGCTCAGGTATTCAGGAAGATTTCTTGTTCATGCAGATTTTCAGTGTTCTTAGAAAGTAGACTCCATCTTTTTTTATTTTTAAAATGATGTTAGCCAGGATTGTGTCAGAATGTCCCAGTGAGTCTTGAGCAGCATCTTATGGTCAACTGTGTAAATGCAGCACTGGGATCCAGTCTTACCAACCCTGACCAGTTTGAAACATCATTTCTGAAATACACGTGCAGTGGTCAAAGTTCAGACTGACAAACGTCAAGAAAATAGTGTTTGTAAAAGAATTTTAAGTTTGATTTGGGCCTGCAGTGATTTATTAGTGAGGTGTCCTGTAGACACTAGACTTTTTAACAACTGCAATCTTCTGAACTCTAGGAAAAAAAGACAGACTGGATGAAGCGCATTTGATTAATTGGAGTTAAAAATAACTTTACAGCAGCCTGACAGTGTCAGAGCAGCAGTTGCTGGACTAAGGTCTTGAACAATTAGTGTCCACACTGCATAGTCTAGAGGGTGTGCCAAGTCAACTACAGCAGTCTCATGTGGAGGCACATGTGACACATTCCTTGTCTCATAATTTTATCTGTGAAAAAACGATGGTGTGAGGGATTACAGCTGAGGTGAGAGTGATGAGGCGTTTTGTAAAATTGTTATTTGTATTAACAATGACAGACAATTTCCTGGTTCTTTTTAGTTCCAGGGTACAGTCGTGAAGTCTATTTATAGATATAATGATGAAATTAGAGTGTGTTTTTTGGGGCAACAGTACTTCCTGCTGATACATTTTATTTTTTGGCCACATCTGTGATCTTCATGAGCATCAATAAGGTTCTTAACTTCAGAACCGAAACCAAGTTTGGTGTCTGAAACTGAGGGCAGACTTGGTGTGGGTGTAAAAACCTGGCTGCATAATAAATTCTCTACTGGTTTTATTGCTCAAAACAACACAAGGTCTGGACCAAAAATCCCTCCCTGGTTGCAACCCCCTGCTATGACTGATGTGCCGTTTTGTAGTTTCTATACTGAAAGGGATAAGAAGGAAATACCTTGAACATGAGGCTGAGTGAATAAAGCAGGATTTTTGGCTTGTCTGCATCAGTTGAGGTGTCATGCTCGTTCCAAAGTGGAATGGGTTGTTCTCCTCCTGCGTAAATAGAAAGTAAACAAGTAAACATCACAAGAAAATAATCAGTGACACGATGTAGCTGGATTACGCAGTTATCTGATGAGGTGTCTCATTACAGTACATTTAACAACTTCCCCCTGATGTGAATGTGATGTGATGTGAATGCTACATACTCAGCTGAAGGCCAAACTGTTTATACTTTGGCCTAAAATGGCATATAACTCACAGCTTTCTCGGTGTTGGGCAATTACGTCAACCAGGTTAAGTGAGTTAAACAAAAAATGAAGACAAATGGATTTGTACCACTGCTTTGAGCATTGTTCTGTGTGGAGAAGACATTTTTCTCAGACTTAAGCAGCAGCTGTAGGCTACAGAATACTGTGGGGAACAGTCAGACGTTTAAGATTGGATTAACTTTATTGATCCGTGAGGAAACCTGGGACCTTACAATACCAAGAAAACTATACAGTTCTGTAGAGACTGCGTACACTGTATATGTGTAGGTTTTGTGACGCGTGTGAAAAATCTGTGTAAAAGGTGTATGCTGGAGGCATGTTGTTTTTCAGGAAGGCAAAGCAAGCAAACCACTTTCTTTTACTCACTGAGTCTATATGTACATTGATTGCCTCAGAAATTCAATGATGTGGCTAGAACACACAAATCTGATGGGTGTAGAGAGAATGAATGAACTTATATTAATTATTATTGTAATATTACTTGACCTACCTGACACCTTCTGAATAACTTCATTGACCTCCTTCATGAAAACCTTCTGCAGAAAGACCAGGTGGTTGAGCAGGTCTGTGGTCAGGTTGTGCTCAAATGAACCAATCTACAAATCAAAGAGGACACGTCAGTGTGTGATTATCTGGAATGCATGTGTAAAATAAACTGTATATCTTATCAGCATCATCTGACCTCAGCCACACAGCGCAGGTAGTTGCCTTGCAGGTAGTTGCCTTGCTTGGCAGGGAAGTCGTCCTGTCCCCAGCCCTGGTCCGAGTGGCTCTCGTGCTCCTCCATGATATACTCTCCTGACATGGTGACTGGAGGCAGGGTGAGGCTGGCTGATGGTGGCATGGCAGACATGTCCACTGGAGACACTTTGGACTGGAAGCAAAGCTTGTGGTTTGGCAACTCAAAGGTGAAACTGGTTTGTGCCCCTACATGAAAGAATAGTACAAGCAAAAACAGTGTAAAATATCGACTTTTGATTTTTCTTCCAGCCTGTAGACTTCACATTAGCAGGAACGGAAGGGCAAAGGGAAAGACAACCAGAGAGCAGAGTACCTCCAAGCTGTTCTTTATGGAAATCAATGCCACATGTATTCTCACAAACACACCTGTCATGCCATGACTCTTCATTCGACCCATTTTATATTCAGCCTTCAGTGAGGGCAGAAGAGCAGCCCCAATGGTGATGCCATCCATCATGGCACTGAACTTCAGGACAATGGGCTTCTTCTCCAGGCCTTCGGGAAGCTGCGGGAACTCGTTGGCCTCTACGGGAGTCTGATTGATGCTGGACGCTTTGTCGGAGGGCTGTGGGGTGGGGGTGTCCTCTCTGTTCGGAGGCTGACTGTGTGGGGAGGAAATAACATCACTCAAGTCTGCAACGGTTCATTAACTACTCAGGCGGTGATGCGGTGTATGAAGGTAGAGCACAAGCAACACATTTTGAGCTAATAGTTCAGCGGGATGTATCATATCTCAGAATTTTCAGCAAACTGTTGTCAATCGATTACCTGAAAAACTTTATGATACTGCTGTGATTAAGTGTGTGTTATGCAGAGCTTGGCAGATATTGGCTTCTATTACAGTGAATATCAAATTATAAAAAGTTGTTCAATATCCTAAGCACATCTAAACCTCCATAAATATATTAACATAAATCAGGATATCACCATGGAAACACACCACGGGCAGACTATGAAGCCAACAGTCAGTATGTTTCCATGCACAGAAAAGTTGAGCTATGGTTGCAGCTCGACTACGTCTGACTTTGAGAAATTTCATTTAGTACCAACACATTTAGTATCATTTCAGTTGGACTGACACAATAACTTCATTCGTATCGAGGAAATAACTGTGAGGAGTTCCATGTTATGAATCAGCTGCTGTATTTAAGAATGAAGACTTTGCATATATTAAGAATAAAGAGTGAAACATGGGGAAGACATACATGTTGGAGGGTTGGCGAATGAGGTCAGAGATCTGTTTGGAGAGCTGGTGGGAGCTGCGGACCATCATGCCATGTAAAGTAGCCGGGTGTTGGGGGATGTTGATAATGATGGCTCCGACTTTGAAGACAGCGGCATTATTGGTCTTCAGTCCACGTTGGGCACTGTACAACGCCTGGGACTTTGCGATGTTGCATTTGACCACAGTTCTGAAACACAGCATGAAGTGCAATGAGCAATAGCACTACACAAATATACATTTTATTTTCTTGACACAGACATGTGGATGAATGTGCATCTCAGGTGGAAAGATTGAGAGGACATCAAACAGCGAAGCTTCATGCAAATTCAGGAAAGCATCCAGTTCTCTGGGTAGAACGAGTGATGGAGGTAATGAAGTGTACACAGTGACAGTGAAATGTCTGGTCTCTAAGCTACTGGCTTGGTGGTGTGACAGGGTGAATGGCACAACTGTAATGTAAAGCAATTTGAATGATCATCAAGACTAGAACAGCGTCATGTATAAATCAAGACCATGAACCAGTTTCCATGTAAAAATGTAGACATGGTCAAATAACTTCTCTTTTTTTTATTGACTGAAAACATGAGGAAAGGAAATGAAGGGCTGTTTTCCCTCAAGTCTATGTAATCAGTGAAAGTGGTTTAATTCACACACTTGACAAGGAAAAGCCTGATGGAAAATGTCACTGACAATACATGTGGTGGAGAGATGACCAATACAAATGAGTTTCAGGTTTTGATTGACTCATGTACGTGGGATGTAATAACATACAGAAACTCTTGTTTAGCTGTGCTGGTGGGAGATGTTGGGAAATCCTCCAGCCTATGCAAGTAGTTGGAAAAGTTCAAAAAGAAGAGCAGAAAAGGGTGTGAAACAGTTCTGATACAACATCACGTGTGAATATAAACTCACAAACGCACAAACACTGAGGAGGAACCTGAATTCAACATGTGGTCAGCGCTCAAGCTCCACTTCTTTTAAAGGCTGTGTTGTACTGTATCTGAAGTTATAATGTAAACAGCGTCGGGATACGTATGTCAAACACAGGGGCATTAGAGAGTAGGCAGGGCAGGAAGAAGCCTGTGGCCCCATACTAAAAACACCATCCTCATTTGAATTAACTGGAAGTATTGTTCTTACACATAGCAGAAAGTTTGTCAATTTCACCATCTACTGAGTGCCAGGTTGTTTGATACTCATATTTAAGCAGACTGGCACAGTTTGGGGCTTACTTTAAAGAAATACGATTAGGTTTCTGAAGCAGCAGCACAAGTGAATCAAAAGCAGTGTGGAGATTCATCAACCTGTCTGAATATAAGACTACTAAGCTTGTAACTTGATTAGGGTGCTTATGTTTTGAGGAAATTGCTTGCAGTAAAAACACTGTTAGAAAAAGAAATCGCTCAACACCTGAGCTTGTTAAAAATACAGCACACACTTCTCACTTTAAACTTTTCAAAGAGAGATAGTGAGCTCTGCTTCTGTGGGTTTTTTCTTTGTTTTCTCTTCTCTCTATATGACTGAGAATCCTCTAGAAACTAAGTGCTTAACTATTTACGCCATATTTGATACGTAACCGCAGTTTGAATCAAAATCTTTATTTAAAAAAGGGAAAACTGAAATACACTGTTCCTTTACATATGAAAGGCATATTTTCTTTATTATTATTGTTGATTGGCTGAACCAAAGTAGAATTTATACGTACTGGATATCGGGCGTTATTCCCTCCAGGAGGACAATGTTCACCCCTCCAATATGAGCTGACGCACATGTCTCAGTCATTTTCTGGTGCAGGATATCTGTGGAAACAATAAAAAGAACAGTCAATCAAGGATGAGTGAAAGTAAGTAAGAAAAACAAACAGCACTAACCCATTAGCACCCGCACTGATTTCTCCTCACCTTTCATCTTCTCCTTCAGAGTGAAACTTCCATGGATCTTCTTGAGCTCGGCCTCCATGGTCAGGCCGCCGATGTCAGCCTCCAGATGAGTGCGGTTCACCATGCCGATGCCGAACACAATGAGCGTGACGTGCTGTGGCTCGGAGTTCACCAGGCTGCGCCGCCTTCCGCCTGAACTCAGGGGTTTGTTGGGCGTGGTGGGTTCCTGCTGCTCATTCTCAAAGATCACTTTGCACAGAGGCTCCGAGGGCCGAAGTCCACCTTCTGTGCCAATTATAAATGTAGAAGTGACGTGATTAGACACTGATATGCAAATGACTCATTACACACTAATAGCAGTCTTACTGATTTATTAGACACACTTCTGTCAAGGCTGGACAATAACTTTGTGCAAGAACATGAAACATTAGGACAAAGATAACTTACAAATCAGAAATTACTATTGCATTATAATCTAAAAACTAAGAATAAATAATGTTTTAACTGTGTGTAGAACAACGTTTATTTTTAGCATTTACAAAATGTCAGGAGAAAATGTGCAGCATTTAGAGCTGGAGAGTGAAGAAAGATCATCAAAGTATAAATTATGTCACGTGAAGAAACAAACTGTTATTACAAAAAGATGTGTACTTTAGGTGAAGAGCGAAGGAGAAAGTAAAGAATAAAATACAAATGAGGAGAATGGAGGATATAGGGAGCAGCTTTCAAAAAGCTTACGGGGCAACTCACAGGAAATTTCCATAGAGGGAAGAAAACAACAATAAATCTGCAACCAGTAATTGGTAAAAAAAGGTCTGATAGAAGTGGAAGTTTTGAATAAATAAATAAAAACAAAGAAGTGAGTGACTGAGTGCAGCTGACTGTCACCTGAAAGGCAGTTCTCCGGGGAGCTTTTCTCCAGGATGCCAGTGGGATCGGAGATGAGAGAGTAGAAATTAAGAAGCTTGTACATGTTCTGCCAACATTCTGCTGACGGCTCACTCTGCTCCGACACTGTGATGGAGTCAGAGTCATCCATCTGGATCGCCATGTGGTCCGCCACGTCTCGAGAGCCTTTCCTCGACACCTGAACATGTGATAGAATAAAATGTGTTGGGAAACAAAAAAAACAAGCTTTGCTAACTTCTTACTTATCACTCTACTGTTTATGACTGCCGTGCAACACTTGTGTGCTTCAGTGTATAGGAATGGAACTCACGGGGGGTTCGTCAAACATACCTGGTTACAAAACAAGCAAAACACACAGTATGGGAATAGATATAGAATACAAATTGATGTCCCTCACTGCTCAGGCTAAGTAACGTTCCTCATAAAAACAGACCTTAAGCCTTAACCTTAAGTGGCCTGAATGAAAGACTGTGTTTCAGTGTTTCAGCCTGTAGATTACAAAAGCCTCTCAGAACAGGCAGCGCTTTTGTAATGTACAGGCTCCCTCTAGAGTTTATTTGTGAAAAATGAAGGAATCATGTTGTGATTTTACTCTTCAGCCTCATTTAAGGTTTAAGACGAGTACTAAATCCACTGAGGAATATTTGGAGTCCTTTTCAAACACTATTAGAACCAGATCGTTAGCTGCAGTTGCAGGCAATAAAAGGCTAACCTGTAGATCGATGCAGTCTTACTCCCTTCTACATTAAAGTGAGGGATTGAATACTGGATGTTTAAAAACTTCCTTGAACTTAAATCAAAGGTCTGAAGTCCTAATGTTCAGCTCTGCAGACTAATTAACACCCACAATCATTTTGTCTTGAAAGAGTCATCGTAAAGACGTGACAAGCCACAGTCTAATTTGCGATCTGAGAGATGCTGTTCGGGTTATGATTTCATTACAACTATACTCTGCTCTTGTCATTTTGCTTTCATCCTGCTGTCTCAGTTTTTATTTAATTATACCCATGCTTTATTTGATTTTAAATGCGCTCTATAAATAAGCTGAAGTCCTTGTATTGGGCAGGTAGCAGCTGTTCCGAGCTGTAGACTAATAAGAGGAGGCAGTAAAGGCAACATCTGGATTTGGAATGTCCTGCTGTGGTTAATGAGTCTGGTGAATTGCTTGACCTTTTCAAACGAGACAACTTAAGCATTCAGTCAGTACAAATGACTACATATAATGTTCTTTTTATTAATGTGTCTGTCTATTTACTGGCTGTTTTTCTTGTCTGGTTTTTATCTCTTGTGCTAATGACATTATGTCTTCAACCAGTACGTCTTACGAGAGCTCCATTAGTCGTCATTCTCTTACACGACAACAACCCATTCCCATCCTTCACTAAGGACATGAGGAACCTTCAGCTCCATTCAAACCAAGCATTACAGTTCGGTTCGGTTCGACAATTATTTGTGCTTGAACTGTCAGAGTAGGTAAGGGTACGAATATGACAAACTTCATTGTTACCTTGGAGGTGCGACGCTCTGAGCGTCCGAGGGAGCTGCGTCCTCGGGGCTCCCTCCTCCCGAGCGTGTCCATGCCTGAAGGAGGTCCGTTTGATGGCAATCCCCCAGAAACTCCTGCTCCTGCTCCCACTGCACCTCTCTTGCTCTTCAGAGTCTGAGTAGCACTGCGGCCGCCGTTCAGGCTTCCCCTGGAGCTGCGGCTGAAATCTGACGACCTGAAGTGGCGGTACGGCCGAGCCTTGAAGGTGGGTGTCGGGGAAGCTGAGCCAGCAGTGTAGCGACTCAGCTTGATGTCAGTCTGCGTGGCCTTGATGTCATCGATCATAGTGCTGAACTGGTGGATGAGGCGAACCAGGGCCATGTCCACACGCTGGCTGATGGCCTGGCAGGCTGTGGTGAAATCACAGTGGAACGTGTTGTAATGGCGGCGGCTGAGGTCGTGGAAGGAGAGCGGCACTGCAGTGGGGCCCTGTGGAGCACTGGTCGACTTCTCCATCACCACCGCGTTCAAGCTGAAGGTCTCGATCAGCAGCGCTGGCTTGAACTCCAGTGGAGGGAGGTTCACCATGCCTTGTCTAGAGACAGAGAGAAATGATAATGTTATTTTACTTGTGGGACTTCCAGAGGTAAACTGTCAGGTGGTCAGTGTAAGGTTTTTAGATTATTCCACTAAAATTCTATTTAAAATTGTATATATATTAAATACTTAACAAATGTCAAAAGTACATATATAAAAGGCTCATTCTATGGCTATAAAAACCAAATTACTTATTTAGAAGTGACATTTCTTGGACCTTGGATGAGACAAAAAAACATTAGAACTTCTGGTTTCTATAACAACAGAGAATTTAATTACTGAAATGTTGTTTAAAAAAGTTAAAGTTCAGATTGATTTACCTCTTGGATCTTTTGTTTTTGCGCTCCTTGGCGGTGTCAGAGTCGACGATGTCTGCTCTTAGACACTCAAGGTTACCAGAAAAAGACAGGTGCTCTCCAAAATACATCCTGTAACTAAGTGGAGTGGTGTCTTGAGCCTGGATGCCTGTGTAGCTCAGCAAAGGTTTGAAAACAACCTGCAGGAGGGAGACAGGCATCAAAGCATGAAATGAAAACAGCATTTTGCACTCTTTTAGTCACCAAAATACACACAACAACTCTGACGGTTACTTTTTCTCCAACAATCTACACATTTTCTCACTTCCATCCAGAGAAAAAGCACACATTTGCACATGTAAGCTGAGGACATTAAGGTAACCCTCTACCTAATAACTAAAGCTCAGCCATTCAACAAGAATAACAATGACTACACATGTATTGACGGTTACCTGAGCATCAGCCAGTTGAACAGCAGCCGGACACTGGTTGCCCTCCTCAATGTCGGCGATGTCATCCTGGCTCGTGCTGTGCTGGGAGTGGGTCCCGTCCAGGGTGTTCTGGTCACTGGACAGCACTGTGTTAAAGTCTGAAGCTGAGGGAATTGTGGGCAGGTTACACGTCCCACCTGAGGGCAGAGGTTTGGAACACATGTTTCTGTGAGGTCAGCTCGTTCCTCACCAACGTATGTGATCAGTTCTAGTGTGAGCAGAATGCCTTAAAATATACTGTAAGTAACAGTGAGTGCTGTCGGGTGGAACACTTTACTGCTCCAGCTCCTCATAACAAAAGTGTGAGAGAAAATTAAACCAGAGGGAACCGTGACATCACTGGGAGTGTTAAGAGAAACTTTATGGCCACTTTTTGTGCAGTTTAAAAAAAAAAAATGAAACCGCCTCATCATCACTTTCACATAATTTGTTTGGGAGAACCTGCCCTGCTGTGCTGTGGAGGACTGACACCTGTTTAAGTAGATTATGACAAAGAGTATCCTCTAGGCCACAAGTTCTAGCCTTTACATGCACTTATATTAGTCCAGACAGTCAGAAAGTGCAACAATGTGAAACTAAGTGAGGCTGGGTGATATGGCTTATAGATCAGGATGTAAAGCTGCACACAAGCAACACTTTTATTTTAAAAATCATCATAACAATTATCGCACATTTCCCAGGAAAATCATGATGTAATTTTAACTTCCCCAACGCCTCCACTCAACTATCAACTATTTTTGTAGCAATCCTGCCTTCTGCAGCATTAAAGGCAACACATGCCAGTGATTAAATGTTACATATCAGCATATTTACTGTTACAATTCAGTCTTTGCTGCACTGACAAATTCATATCCTGACAAAAAGATGATTGCAGGAAAGACACACAGCTACACGTGGGGGTGACTATTGAACTAACACAGACCAGAATCACCAGCACAGCACTCAACACCATTAACAGCATTAACATCATTAACATCAACCCTGACCTCCTCCTGTGCTGGTTGTAGCCAGAGGTTGATAAAGGCAGTAACTGTCGGGAGACTCCAGTGGGTCTAGTAAAACAAAATGATATTGACATTTGACTGTTGGAGCTACTGCACAAGAAGTTATAAATATGCACTGTATTCTAGTCGCAGAAAACAAATAATAGACAAACATATTTGTGAGCTTGCGGTTCCATGTTACAAAGACTGCATATAAGAAATGGATGTAGCCTTCTGGTTTGACAAGTGCGGCCTAGGAAGTAGGACGGAAGAAGATCAGCCTACTTCTCACTTTATTTATAATGTCTGTAAACATGGAATTAAAATATTCCATGTCTTCTTTAATGGAACATGAAGTAATGTTAACTTAATTCCCATTTAGAGGAAAATAGATGATAAAGCAGTGTGTTTGTGATGTCTGAATTTCTGGTTTCAAACCTGACATGGTTAAAACAAACCCCCCTCTCACCTGTCTGCAGGCTGTTGTGCTGGGATTGGTTGACCGGAGACTCCTGGTTTCCAGCTCCTGTCCTGTTGCCCACAGCATTGGACATCCAGTTATAGAAACTGACGGAGGAGGGCTCCGACAGCAGCGGGTGCTCTGTTAACATCTCTGTCCCTGAGGCCATGAAGAGAGAGATGGAGAGGACATTACATCATGGCACGGACTGTGAAATAACTACAGTCACCACAGAGCTGACACATGATTATTTTCATATATCATGGAGACACATGTGGTTATTCTGTTAGTATATCTGTTAGTGACAAATGTTATAGTAAGAACAGCATTAAGCTCTTTTTATATCACTCACACATTCTTGAATATAGTTAACAGTAACTAGGTTTTTCTTTTTAGTTTTGTTTTCCTCTATTCAGCTCATACTCCAGTGTGTTGTGTAAATATAGTATTTTCAAGCTTAAATTGAAACAGGTGGATCAGCAGTAAATATTAAATGTTAGTAGAATGAAGTGCATGTGTGTCTTTTTCAGTTTGTGATTACTCACCGATCGGCAGAGGTCAGCATTGCAACAAAAATGACAAATCAGCTGCTGCATGTTGTAACTAAAGCATCCAGAAGTCCTTAAATATCTAATTATAAATAATTGCATAATATGCACTACTCGTTGTTGATTTGTTTTTTTATGTTATTTGATACTTTATTATAATATGTTTATGCCATCCATTTTCTTTCATCTTATATTTGATCTAATTTTTGTCTATTATTGTTGTACTGATCTTTGTCTCATCTGTGTAGATAATAGTGGTATTCAGTCACGTGTTTAATTGTGTTATGTAATTAATTGTATGAAAAGGGCAAACATCCCCTGGGAAGAAGCAGAGATGATAGCTGCTGATAAACGGACATGGAAACTTGCCGCCCGATGCGCCAGATCAGACACAGGAGGAACTAAGGTCTAAGGTAAATGACTTGTATGTCTTTGTTTTCTCTTCTGCTTTGTGTGACAATGCAAATGGAGCAGCTATGACAAAAAGATGCAAGAATATAACAATACAAGTATTGATCTCTCTCTCTCTGTATGTCTGAAACTAGTTCACACCTGGCTGTCAGACCCTGCCACACACTGCACAGTGTGCAGTGGCGCAGTGGACATCACTACCTGTGTGAGTGAGGGAGCTGCTCTTGGCTGCAGCAGCAGTAGCAGCAGCAGCAGCAGCAGCAGCAGCAGACGGTTCGCTCCTCTGAGGCGTTCCCTCCAGCAGGTTGTGCAGACTACGAAAGCTGCCCGTCAGGTTGCTCAGGAGACTCTCCTTCCTGGGGCTGTCCTTCACTGGCAGACCTGCACGGCTCACGTGGGCAGGTGAGTCAGCCGCTGTGTCGCCACTGGTGTAGCTTAGTGACTGGTATGGATGGGAGCCCTGGGTATGATGGGATTTAAGGATTACAGGGAGTAAGTATTTTCATGACTGATAGGATGACATTGTGTCTGGCATCATGATGGAAATAGTTCATAGTTGAGGTAATACTTTTTGACAAAAGGGCTAAAAAGCCTCAACATATCCTAAGATGGTATAAAAGCATCACATTTTAATTTGGCAGAGAAGAGTAAAATGTCATCTGCCCACTCAGCTTTAATCCCTCGTGGCTTTCCAGCAGTGAGATCATCTTCACACCACAGTCATTTCCTTAATGGATTATATATAAAATATTGGCTTGTGTTTTAAAGGCAACAATTTAAGAGGATTTTCATTATGGATACATCTCCAGATTATTTTCTTGATTCATTGTTAGTGAAAATGCTTTTTACAGAATTAAACGGGCCTAACACACTTCAAGGACATTTTTCTTCTTAAATTAGTTCCTAAGAAAGTAAACTCTACTTTAGCATCATGACGTGTTCTTCAACAGACATGAACCAAAGAGGGACCAAAACACTTAATAACAATAATAATTAAAAAAACATATTTATTAACTCATTTAAATGACAAAACCTTGTGGAAATTTAAATACCTTAATCCTGAGTGCAGACTCGCTGTGCGTGTGGGACTTGGAGAGTTTCCTCATGATCTCCACGCCGCTGACAGGACCAGAGTTGGCTTCTTTAGGTGGGGGACGACTGCAAGCTCCCTCCAGCAACATGGTGTGTTCACTCACTGTGGCTTCACAATAATGATATAAAATAAAACTCCGGGGACACACATTTGACTTCTACATTCATTCATTCTGTCTTTTCTCCCCAACTTGTTCCTTCCTGTCTTGTTATTTCTGTGCCAACGCTGAAGAAGTGGAGGTTAAGCGTTCGACAGTAAACCTGTAGTCATTACGCCACTCCACTTCAAGCTGCCCGATTAAACATGTTCAGGAAGAAAAGAGTTTGTGAGGATTATGTGAAATAGATGGAGATGAGTCAGACTTTTTTCTGTATGGTTTAGAATGAAATGTCTTCAAAAAGTAAAGGTTGTATAAGTTTACCTACACAGGGCTGCAAATAACGATTATATTCATAGAGATTAATCTGTAGATTATTTTCTCAATGAATGGAGAACATTTAGTTCCTAAAATATCAGAAAATGTGTTTTTACCAAACCCAAAAATGATGATGTTCTCGATGTCTTGTTTTGTTCACAAAAGATTCCATTTTAGTTATTTATTTGCTATATGGAGCAAAGAAACCAGAAAATATTCACATTTAAGAAGCTGAAAAACTAAAAATTAAATTGATAAATCAAAACATTTGTCGATTAATTCAGTAATCACTTAATCAAATAATTGTTGCAGCCCTAAACCTACAGTATATGTCTAAAGTTTGAAAAAAAAATCAGGTTTTATTGGTTTGCGCCTCTAATAAATGATGTCATGTAAAGCAGACTGGGCAAGGACTACAGTTTATAATGATAAAATAATAAAAACCCATCACATCTGTTAAAACCTAATGAAGAAATCTGTGACTTCCCACCTGCGTCATATTCAAATTCAGCTCCGTCAGCGCTGGTGTCACTCTGCAGTGCAGCTCCGTTGTCCAGGCCCAGTACTGGGTCCCTCAGGCTCTGATGAGGGTCTTTGGGTTTGGGCAGATTATTGGGCCTAATCAGACCGATGGCCTTGAAGCCCTGAGTTACCACAATGAATTTCATCCACTGTCGGGCCAAAGCCACCAGGCCTTTCTTTAGAGTCACAAGGGCTGGGACTCCGTCATTCTGTGGTACGCAGAGATAAAGAGAAGTGGATCATCGCCATGAAAGAATTCATTTAATGAGAGAAGAGCAGCCAAGAGCAATAACACTTAGAATAACACTTGTGTCCAAATGAAACCATATAACTTAAGTTTATGAGTCATTTAAGTTAACATGGCCAAGTGTAACAGCTTTGTAACACTGAAGCAATAAAGACAGAAGCCTGGCACGAACCATGGTGGCCTCCTCGATGACAGAATAGTCAGCCTGTTGCAGATAGCGGTGCAGAATATTACAAAGCATACAGGAGGGATTCTCATGTAGGTAGCGAGCTCGTTTTGTCACACGGTTGTACTTGCTCCGGATCGGGATGTGAATGCTCTTTTTCTGTTGGAAGACATAAAAGAGAAATGGTTAAACTGCATATTTCACAATGAAAGAGGGTTGGTTGTTTTTGGGGTTTTTTTTTTACAGGTGCACTACTGACCTCCAGAGCCTCTGTCATGATGCAGCCCATAACAGCACAGACGCGCAGCGTGCCCTCCATGTCCAGCTTGCGTAGAGAAGATTTCAGCTGATCGATAGGAACCAACCAAGCTCCAATGGCAGGTGTGGCTGTGCTGAGCAGGTTCAACTGCCTGTAAAGGTAAAAACAGAGGCAGAAGAACATGTGTTCATTCATATTGTGTCTGCATTCCGCACACACACAGTAACATATGTAGCACATACACTGTAGTCAGCAGCATTTCAACACATGGGACGGCATGACTTCAATGCTGGCTTGTATAGACTGTTCTAAACACTTAAGGTCACTGTTTATCACCTTTAATGGTAAATAGTTGCTTTTCTAGTCAAAGCTGCTTTACGCTACAGTTTTTACCATTCACCCATTCACTTACACATACATAGGGCACATTTATGTGTGATGTTTCCTATCACACACATTTGAAACCCATACACACATTAATTGTCTTGAACATAAGATGATATGGCCACCTTTGATGTAACTGTTCACTGGTAATGTATTCTGAAACATGTTTTTTCTGAGCTGTAAAATGCTTTATGTAATGGAAAGAAATCTGTTCTTCAATGCATTGCAATTCTTTCTTGAATGGTTATGAGTTGAAAAGGGTGGAGAAAAAAAATCAATATTCATGTTGATGCCATGGAATAGTCCCAGGGGTAAATACACATTAATTATAGTACTTACAGAAGAACCAGCAGAGCAGTAAATAATGTTTACATTTATAAACGATTTTATGTCAAAGTTAGGAGGAGGTGCAGCTCTCGAGGATGTACCTGCCAGTGCAGGTTGACAGGTCTGATAGCTGTTGCACGCAGCGCACAACAAACATGGTTTTCCTTTAAATGTTCTCCAGCAGATAACGCTGCACTTGTGTTGTCTTTACCTGGAGATGGCCTGTGACGGTGAACGCACGTTAGTGGGAGCAGCAAAACTGAACCAGATCTCTCTGATGGTCAACTTCATGCTGCTGGAGTCAGGTGGTGGGGGCATGAGGGGGAGGTCTTTCTTCAGGTCATCTGACTCCACCCCTTCATCCTGCAGAGCAGAGAGAACAGCTATTAACAGGTGGCAGCAACTATCACGACTTATCTTTGAATTGGATCAACCTAATTTGACCAAGTGTATCAATTCTTTGGGTGAACAACAACTAAAATCTGAATAAACAAATGCTAAGTAATAGGGACATTTGTACACATTAAAATTTAAGTATCTGTCTTTTACAGACAAGAGACAAAACTGTGTATTTGCTTGCATGGTTTCAAGCTAAAACTTGACGTGACGTCAACCTTTTGTTTCTAAATTTAATTCTATGTGCAAAACACCTTTTTACACCATTTTATAGGACATTTAGGAGCTTGTTAGCTTCTCCAGAATCAATTTTAACACAATGAGCTAATGAGTGCGAATACTGACCATAATCAATTCTAACATTATAGAAACTGAGACCTAATATATTAGTCCTGTGGTGTGTGCTTGCATTTTACACTTTCTTCTAATTTTTGAATATTTTATTCTAATACATTTACAATACAATACATTTTATTATTGCATTTCATCTATTATGATTACCACACAGACACAAACTTCTTAATTTGAGGCAAAATTGCTAACCACCACAGGCCCGTGTGGCCCAACATGGCAGAATGTGGATTCATGAAATACAGCAGTTTTTGGGGGTTTGTAAACATGAAGGAGGGAGGGATGATCTTACTTGGTCGTCTGAGTCCGAGTGTTCATTGAGATCAGAAGCAGGGCTCAGAGGATCATGGGTGAGGTTGTCATCAGAGACATCAGTGCTGTAACCACTTCCTGTCTGCGAGCCTGTCGAACCATTGGACTTCGATATTCCCGTCTTCCCAACAGTGTCTGATTGGCCCATCACACCAAATGCATTGTAAAGAATGGCTCCTGACTGGCGTCCCCCTGTAACATAATAATGGAATCCATTTAAAACCCTCAGCACAAATTCTCCCACATCCTACGTGATTCTTTACTAAATGATATTAGTAATTCCTCATTATCAAGCTTAGACAAAGAGGTCAAACATTCTCAAGCATATGCATCGACACCAACCAGAATAAAATGTAGCATCACAACAGAGGCTTCCAGTTAAATTTAGATTACAAAAGAAGATTTAACAAAATCCTTGAGGGAATGACATCATTATACAACCATACTAGCCCTGCTAGAACACTGTGCTGACAAAATGCAGGCTATCTTACGGTGCTTTAAGTCTACAAAAGGAGAGAGGGAGCAAGAACCTTGAGCTATCAAGCTCCTCTCCTGTGAGGAATTATTTCACAGTCTTCATTTGAGAGTCGGGTGAAAAGTTTCCACATTGATAAATCATGTAGTTGGACCGAGCTTAGGTCCGTCTCAAACCAGCTCCGTCTCATCAAAACATCTCCCCCAGAGTCCTTGTGCTTTATCGCTGCAAATCCGGGATCATGGATGCAGCCACACAGTGGACTGATTGTGGATCATACTCTCAACCAGTGTTTATATATATAAATATATTATTAGCCACACATCTATCACATGTTGTGACTGTTCAGCTGGTGCAACACAACAAACATCTCACGTTGATGCCGAGTGTAAGAAAGCACATCAGCGCATGCACTTTTAATTTAACATCTGCAGTTTTAATGTGAAAACCACTTTACTGTTTTAATAAAAATGCTCTTGCCTTCTCTGTTATCTGCTGGCACGGGTCAATTCCTGTTGAACAAATAAAAGCCTGCAGGGCATTGTGAAGGTGTGCAGGAAAATTGCTGCAACATCCCTGAACAACCTTGATGACCTGCATAAGGTCAGGTCTTTGAAGACAGCCCATGTACTTGCGGCTGGTCTGAGCCACACATTACAGCAGGAGTTCATGTTGCTTCCTTCAGGCCGCAGATCTGCCACAGTGCAGAGCCAACAGGTTCAAAATGTCATTTATCCCAGCTGCTATCAACCCAGAAGCCTAGCCTATCTGAAAGCATGAATTAATATTTGTGGTATCTTTTTGTTTTTATTTGTTTTCACATTTTCACTGTTGACTGTGTGCTGACATCTCTATGTAGACAGGTACATTTTGCATTAAAGCTTTAAATATTGTATTGTACATTATGTATTTACACATTGTTATATAGCATATATATATATTTATATAAATATAAATATATATATATATATATATATATATATATATATATATATATATATATATATATATATATATATATATATATATATATATATATAAATGTATCCCCAAGTATGTTTATTTATTTATGCTTATGGTTATATGTTACATCTGTCATACTTCTGTCTGACCTGGTAGATGCAAACTGTGATTTATGAATATGACCTATAAAAGATTCAACTTTAACTGACTGACTGATAACATCCTTCTTTAAATCTTTAATAGACCTGGGACTAAACACATTAACCACTGCTTGTTCACCTTTGACTGTGAGGTTCTCGATGCCACATTCGAACATGATCCAGCCCCATTTCTCAAGAGACGAAGACCGGCTCAGATCCCCTGAGCTGGCCTGCGTATCCGTCTCATCGACCATTGCGAAATCATCCATTTCCTCCAGGCCAAACAGTACTTTGGACTTCTCAAAGGGGATGGCTGTGATGGCACATGTGCCAATGTCTGTGGGAAAGAGAATGAACAACATATTTAAACAGCTCATACAGCATAGCATCAAAAAGGGCTGCCGTTAACTGAACCAACCTGTGGTGTCCAGGCCTCGAAGCTGACTGTGGATACGGTGGACGTTGAGCCTGGCGGCGATCTCTTTGCCTTTCTCGATGCCGGCGTTGGAGCGCAGAGAGCCAGATGACTGAGGCTGCATCTTGGTGGCCGAGGCATATTTCTCCAACATGACAGAGGGTCGGCCATGTTCTGTGGTGTTGGGGGTCTCTTCGACAATTCCCCTGCAAGATGTACAAAGCAAATGTGTGTATCTCAACTTGACAGCGATACTTGCTTTACTAATGCAGCTACTATGCTGTAGTGAGGCTGTCAATGTGTGTTTGTATAATAGAGTTACAGACTACAGCTTTTAAGCATAAATAAATGATCATTTACAGCTAGTTTATGAGTCAGTGTGAACACGTGCAAATACACATACAATAACAGGAGGAGTTGTTAAAGTTCATACCTGTTCATTCTGAATTGAGTAGCAATCCTTTCGAAGCAAAGCGCCACAAGTGACACGTGTGTGACACACTTAGTGGAGCAGGACGGTGACCCCTCCTCGACAGAAGCCTGCAGGAGGCAGAGGTTCACCTGCGCACACACACACACAAAGAGACAACTTAACCAAGCTGAACTAAAGCCCACTTAAAAAATCTGTCCTCTGTTGTACTCTTCAGCTGTGTGTGTTTGTGTGAGCTAGTTTTCCTTAATATTGAAGAGTGTTTTGGTCCTGATAATATGACAATATTCAGAAACAACAAACCTGGTCTCACTGTTTTTAAAATACATTCTGACGACAAAGAACACGAGAAAATGTGCTCAGTCAAGCTCAGAGTTCTGAAATGAGCAATTTATACATTGATCCTAGTTTATATTAGTGCACCAGTCATGTGCAGACTAGTGAGCTTCATTTATTAGTGTCATTTGTTGATTTATGATGTTATGATGATTTTCATGATAAATACAATTGTTTAATTTAGGTGTGTTAGCAGATTTATAACAGTTTGGTAATTGCAAACACTAAGCTCAGGCTAATCTGTATCTGTATCTGTCAGTGATTCAGTTAGTTAATGAAATTTTTTGACCAGATATTACTGAACAAAGAGTGTTTGACTGGAAACAGCATTTCTGAACATATCTTCTAGTGGTAGAAATAGTTAATGACATAAATGTAAACGCCATGATTAGAATTATATGTACTGATTAAATATAAAGTGTTCTTTTTCAACTGGTGTTGATCTGCAAACTTTCGCAGGTTACATGTTACATCCAAGTTTAGGTCACAGGATTGAACATTGTGTTTGCTGATGGAAATGTTTGTGAGTAAAGTAAAACAATAAAACCAAATATGAGAACACTCAGAAAGAGCCTTTGAATTTGCAGTGATTGTTATGCCACTGTGCTTCCAAGTAAATGAGGCACTGAAGCATATTTAAATGGATGGAAAATAACGTTCTGATATCTGTGCGAGCACATGGAAGTATTTATCTAATCAAACATTCAATAAATGCAAACTTTATCTTCCATTCAGTGGAACAAATCAAATGTTTTTATTGCATAAATGATGAACAGTATTTTGAAGGTTTTGAAAGTATAATTTAAATCTACGTATTGAAAAATTGGTGTAGCTTTATGAGCTGATCCACAATGCAGTGCTTTCTGTATGAAAATACTGTATTAAGTGGTGAACGGCAATGCTCATGATTCTGTGCTTGCTCTTGAACCTCTTACGGTCAGAATTGGCCTGTCATTATTCGGGGTCAGGGGTCTCACCTTGGGGATGGAAACGTTGGCTTGAAGGCCCTTGATTTTCACATTATCTGGTTTGATGGACAAGTCTGTCTGCCCATGGGGGATGTTGATGGAGCCAGGGGTCGTGCCCTCTGTCTTGGACAGCTTGTGCTCCTGCTTGCCGGTTTGGCTCTGAGTGCATTCAAACCCAAAAAACAGTGAAACACCAGTTAACAGCCACAAAACCTCAAACCTATTAGATAACACTTATTTTAAACCATTTATAAATAACTGAGAAGTGCATCACAACATGAACTTCATTTTAATGATCAAATCGTTTTCTTACAGACTCTGTGACTGTGGACTTGCTGATCTGATAGGCTTCATTGAGGACTTTCCCGTGCAGGTCGTCCAGAATGGTTGCTGGGTGTCGAACGCTGGCAAAGTGAACCATGGACTCGATGTACCTAAAGAAAAGAGCAAATACAAAAGGTTTCATGGCATTTAGATATTTTGCTTTTATTATTTATTGTAAGAGCATTATCAGACCAGATTACAACACATATCAAACACATTACGCAAGGCTCATTACCAATTCATGTCGGTAAACGATTAATACTTAATGTTAAACAGAGAAACTTTTAAAAACAATAATGTGTTCGGAACGGGTGAATGTCATGTCAAACAGAGCGGGCATGTAAGTGCCGGTACTCTAAATAATAAAATGAAGAAGTGCCAGTAGTGCCGGCCCACTTCAAGACTCAGTGTTGAGTCTCAGCTCAAGGTTGTTAAAATTCTAATGAGATGGATTCTCTTTGTCCTGAAACGCACACACACACTTCATATTATGACAAATGACTGGAGGCAAAGTCCCCATCTGTGACAGGCTCTGCTGATATTGACACATTTTATTGCATTTACTCTCCTACGTCTTCCACTTTTTTTTTATTAAGTTGCCTTGTAACATTTGTTGTCGGCAGTTGTTGCCAATGCTGGAACATCACAGCTACTGTGATTTAGTCTCTCTGTCGTGGGCCATATTTCCCCATGGATGGACACAAAGCCTCTATGTTAAGATCATTCCCACATTTACATTATGCTGAAAGGTCGTTAAATCATATGACACCTTGCACAGGTGACACCAATGATGTTAGAGCTCCCATGAGAACTGCAGCATGCAGCAACTATCACGTATGTTTTGGTCAAATGATGACAGCAGTGCGCGTGTCTTTTTACAGCATATTCATCAAATCAGACATATACCGATACTGTGTACGGGTTCAGTACACTCCTTGAAAATAAAATCACTATTACTATGAAGTCTCGGGAGTCTTAATCAACCAGACTACAGTTCATCCATCTACATGCAGTGCATGCCAGGAGGTCCATGCTTGTAAGACCACTGAACATCTCAAGTATTAACCAAAAACAACATCAGACTCTGACACACTGTCAGCAGAAGAGCAAAGAGGGATTACATGGACTTAAAGTCAAACTGCAGCATCAGACAAAAATACACCCACTAATTTACACATTTATATGCAGTGTGAGAAAGACATATTCTTGATTTCTTTTCAATCCAGGAGTTTCAAACTGAGATTGGAAAACTTGAACAAAGAAACACAGCATCAAGAAATAATGAGATCAGTCAAAAAGCATTATTGTCACCTGTCCAGGGATTCAGCCACAAGGGGCGTGAGCACCACATTGATGGCTCCCTTCACCTCCACAATGGCAGTGGTTCTGGTCTGAGCTAAAGGCTGCTCCAGACTCCAGTCTTCTGTCGTCGTGTCCTCGTCGGTGTTCTCCATGGCTCTCTTATCCAGGGGAGTGTACGGAGCACTGTGGCCGAGCAAAGACACACAGACGATAATGATATTACTAACACCTGCTACTTAAAAGCTGAATGTGAAGCAACTTTTTATACGAGAATACAAATTCAAATTTAAAAGGGTGAGATGGAGAAAAATGGCTTCAATACCTGTTGGTTTCTCCTATGACCTGAACTCCTCTGTCGAGCAGAGAACTGGCTGAAAGGCCCTGCTTCACCACCTGACATGTAAACAGAATAAACACATTATTCTTCAGATTCTAATAAAGGTTACATGAAACAAAGACTTGAGCCCAATCCTAGTTCTAACTTCTAAAGTCTAAAAGAGACAGTGGTTAATAAGCTACATCACAGTAGAAAGAGAGCCTACACGTGACTTCCCTTCCGTTATCTTGAGCAGCTGGTTAAGACATATCTGTTAGGCCAACTTTCTCTTGAAGCTAACACGCACAACAGGAAATGAAGAGGTGCGCAGCATAGCAATGACATTTCTAGCACAAGCAACTTCACGTCAGACTCGCTGTGGCAAACATAAACCGGCCTTTAGTGTCATTAGTCACAGACCTTAAAGGTGGGCACAGAGAGCTGGTCAAAGGAGGCGGAGCTCTCCTCACTGGTGGGCGTGTCCAGATCTAATGGGCGGTGCAGTGAAGACTTGGAGGTCCTCTTATTAGTGGGCTGCTTGACCGACCAATTTGAGACCTGGCAGAGTAAAAAAGAAAAAAAAAGAGTAGGATTAATATCAGAATGGATGCAGAATGTTCACAGATATGTTGACGTTGAAGATATTTGTTACATGGTACTGAGCTAGGTAGCTCTGGTAGCACGCCATGACGTGAGGCTGTCGGGTGACCGGTCCGGGTTCAGCCGTCTTCTCCGCCTCCACTGAGCTCTCCTCCTCCATGGCCAGAGCGGAGACGAAAGAGGCTTGGGATGTGTGGCTGGGCAGGGGGTGGGGCGGGAGAGGGGGCAGTGTGGGCAGCAGAGGCAGGGGACGGGGCTCAGTGATCAACTCCCCATTGAGAACGTAGGTGAGAGGTCCCTCAACACTGTGGTAGATGGAGCTCCGACTACACAAGGTCAAACAGGCACAATTAGTGTGTACGTTTGTGATGTCACTGCCTGCCACACACTGCATAAATATTACATAAATATTACCAGGTGTTCAATTACATTTCAGAGAGGTCCAAACAGACAAACACTCTGCATGCAAAGGTCCAGAACATCATTATGTGTTATTAGTGTTATGATTCAGTGCAGTGACTGAATGAGATATGTACTGCAATAAAAAAGACATTTGAAATCAAGCACTTTAAATGCACATTAAAAAAACTTTAACTAATTGTAAGAGAAAGATTAGCAAATGAAGTTTCCTGTTTTTACTCCATTGTTTTTCTGCCCGGATTAAAAATTCATGTCATATGAAATTACTTTCCTCTGATTTTTCAGACCCTCTGTGTCGCACTCACGTCATCATTCACTTACGTGATGATGAACAAGTTATTACAATTTCCAGTAAAATATGTACAATTATCAACCATTTATGGTCATAGGTCCCGGTCCAGATAAGAGAAGTCCACCATTCATCGACCTCTGGTTTATATCACAGAGATTTGTGTGTAAAATGGCATTACGTTGCTTTTGACTCAAACACCTAAACCCTCAAAGCAGCTTTGGCTGCTCTGTAACAGAATGTAACAATATATCACCACCTAAACATACCCAACATACTCCAACACCAATAACACCAATGTTTGTAAACTATCAAAGCAGGATTCTATTTGCTTTTATGTTTGTACAAGCTTGTGCTGACGTTTCATTAGGCAGAATAGAAGTTTGTGTGTTTGACTGCAGAACGTATCAATCAAAGCAAGCTGAAATTAATGGGAGAACGTTTAGGGTAATATTAAAAAATGACAAGGTGGCTGCATTACAACACTGAAATCTAATTTGCACAACACAGCCGCAGTAAGTGGCTGCCCACAGATCAAACATCTCATTTGCTACAGCGGCTCTACATCACATCCATCCACACGTGATCAAATCAATGTAATAAATGAATACTGCTCTGTATTTCACTTCGGGGCAATTTGCTTTACACCATAAAATTTAGAGCTTGTTGTGTATTAAACATTAAAATCTCATAACCCCATTAACATATTCCTGTATAATGTTCCACTCTAGACTTTTTTTTTTACAACCACAGCAAACATGTCAGCTCGAGTCATCAAAGTTATTGGACCCAAGTGCTTACTGACTGTTTTTCATTCCAATCTTCCACTCTAAAAAATGAGGTGGTTTTCCAGAGGGCATGAGGTTATTAAATAACATTTGCTTCAAAAATCACCAATAATTAAACTTAACTCTGAGTAACTGTGCTGTTGTTTGGATTGCAGTTTTTATGAAATCTAGAAAGGTTTTGAAAAACTGATGTATATTGATGATGATGTAGTAACTCTACCGGCCACTCCTCAAACAAACCTGAAGCTCAGCTTTAATAGCAGAATACACACGACATTATGGCCTGAGCTGACCTGTAGTTCTCCATGTGATACGGGGGCTGCTGAGGCTGCTGCATCTGTTGCCTCCTCTTCTTCTTGCGGCCCGGGTACGTCCCCGGACCCTCATCAGCGCTGCTGATTGGCTCAAAGTCTTCAGTGGCGGAGAAGTAGGCCTCACTGTCAGCCACGGACATGCTGGAGTCAGCAGAGCGATACTGATGGAAAGTGTTGGAGTCTGCTGAGGGTGTGAAGGGAAAGGAGCCGTAGCTTCTGCGCTGACGAGGTGAATCCAGGACGTTTTCATCACTGCGCGACACCTCGCTGCTGAACTGGACGCCTCCTGACAACACTGGAGGAGGCTTGTCGGTGAAGACGGCCGCCGAGAGGCTCTTGGTGCTGCCCAGTCGACCGGAGTGTACAGAGGACTGGCGTTTCAGGGGGGAGCAGAGGGGTGAGCGCACCGAGGAGCGGTCCTGGGAACTGTTGGGTGAGACTGGGGAGCCTTCTGGGACTTCTCCTAAGGTGCTGCATTGGAAGAAAATGGAACAGTTCTTGAGAATTAATGACATAGTGCATGAATTGTTTATTTATATCAGGAGCTGGGTCAAATCAGACCACCATGCTTTTACAAACTAAGCAACCTTTGAGTTTTGATACTAACTGAAGGTTACCAATAAATGTTGATAAGTTTTACACGGTTTAATATAAATATACAGTACAGTGAATCTACATAATACACAGCCAATTAATCAACTTTTTAAAAGTCTCATGAAACATTAACATCTATAGGTAGTCAACAACTGACTGTAACAAACACACACAGTCAATTATCAATGATTTATGAGCTATAAGTCGTCTTTCTGTACGTTACTCACTCAGCGGGGCTTTTGCTGTTCATGGGAAACGTGCGCTCCTCTGTGCTCGGTGAGGGAGTGTCCCTCTCTCCAGCCAGCAGGGGCAGCGCAGCACTGGATGAACTGTTTTCTTCAGATGAGGAGGCAGAGCTGTGGGAGCGCTGGGGCACCTGGAGACTAAGGTGCTGCTGAGCCCTCCTCTCAGGCAGCTCAGGGGGCAGGCATGGTGAGTGCGTGTCTGTTTTCACACCAACAACCCTCCCTGAGAAAACGCGCAGATAACATAATGAAATTTAGCATTTTCATTTAGAAATATTAGGCGGATTAGACAAGTAGAAAGAAAATAACCTTAATTTAAGTGTTAAGTATTCTTTCTTTGTCTGACTTAGGATCTGCAAGAAACCCCTACAGCAACCGCTGGAAGAGAACCATTACTCTAGACAACATAAGGAAATCTATAAGACTTCAGAGTAAATCCATACCATCCACTTTGGGTGTCTCTTTTGTGATGATCCACTCCCCAGGCTGCAACAAGGACTGACCATAACACATGTCTGAGTCAGAGCTGGAGGAGGAGAATGCAGATGAGGATGACGGTGTCAGCTCTTCGAGCCTGAAGAAATCCAAGCCGAAGTTGGTGCCTCCAAAGAACCTGCAGCCTCCGAGGCAGCCGCAGCGGTTCCTGTTGCGCTTGTTGCGAATGCCAGCTTCTTCTGGCCAGAGGAACCAGAGTCTGAGGAAATAAAACATACTTTATTCAGAGGTAGTGAGGGACTGGAGCTATAATGTTGTAATAGCTGTTTCTCAGTAAAATTTAACAACTAGGAACATTTTATGCACCTGTCAAGTGACTGGTGTTATAATATACTCTATAAGTCTTGCTTTTATCATTATTTGATCATTGCTCTTTTGAAGGGACAAAACAAGAACAACAACTTTTGTGTTTGGTAACTGTCACAAAGACGCAGCAGTAGTAAATCACAGAAGTAAGGACACGGGCATCTTTTCCCAAAGCCTCTGTAGTGTTGCATCATATTAAGCACGCCGGTATGGAGATATTGAGTGAATGGTATTCTCTGTAGTGTTTTGAATAACAAAAGAAGGGAATAACACAGTTCCTTGGCATCTTAAAATCACCATTTTCCCTGTGAAAACCCTGTCCCAGGGGGCAGGAGAGCAACAGTGAGAGCAAGAGTTATAGGGGATAGATATAAAGACACATAGGGTCGTTCTTCTATTGCACTAACAGCTCTAACATCATAATGACAAGTTTAAGCCAAGTGGTCGTCTGTGGTCAGCTTTAACAGAATCCACATACAGCAAATCAACTCATGTCCAACTGAAAGTAAAAAAAAATCATCTGCACTGGTAATGGCCTCCTGCAGACACTTAATGAGATTCTTAATTATTAGGCTTAATATAATATCACATACTGTACTATGAGCTGAATCACTGCCTATGACTGTAAAAGTATGACTTTGTTTTTGTTCCTGTACAGTATGTGTTCTTTACAAGTTGAATGCCTCATGGTGACTCACTCTATGTAGGTGTGAAACAGAAAATATATAAACTAAATATAGACGTGTCTCCTGTACTGCATAATTGTGTTTTAAATTGTGTTAAACCTAAAAACAAGTTCAAAGGTGAATATAGATGAACAAAGGTGGCCACTGATGAAACGACACATGACGACAGTGGGAGCCGTCTACCTTTTGCTCTGGGCATCGTGTAGTTCCAGAAAATGCCTCTGGACTTCACATTTGGCTGGGTGGTCGGCAGCCAAGGCAACGTCTGCTGTGATGAGGTTCAGGTTGACTGAACCTGCCTCCAGCCAGACAGAGCGTCGCAGCAAAGGTGGCTGACCGAGACCAAGCGGCTGCCCCGGACCTTGACCCTGTCCGGCAGGCTGCAGCCTGGTCGCGTCACTGTGCTGCTGCTGTTCGATGTACTGTCGGATGTTTACGTCCTGCACCACAGCACTGATGCCCTCTCCCACTGCCTGGTTGTGCAGATTGCAGTTGGCGACATGAATAACGCCCGTCTAAGGAAAGAAGAAGGAACGGCAACTGAAAGATCGGAAACTGAAATGTATTGAATAGAAAAGATCAAAATGAGTTCTGGCTAATTACTTTGACACTGGCAGCACAGCCGTGCTCAACAACGAAGAGGTCAACGGCATCTACAGCCAGTCGTGTCATGGTGTACTTCAGCTCCTCTGATGTGCGACAGTGACCTGGCAGGCAGCTCATCTGAGAAACAACAACTGTTCAGTACTAGGAACTTTCCTGTGGTTACAAAGAAGCCATCGCCAGTAAAGCCTGACTGAGCTTAACAAACCTCGACATAGCCTGCAGACACAGCTGCTCAGTTTTCAGAAAGTAATGAGAGCGCTCAGGCGGAATTTAAAAATATCCTTGTTAGTATTCCCATAAAAATGAGACATTTTGTGACTTGTTTTCCCCAGGTTTTATCCCATGCATCAATGTGTTGTGTTGTGTATTGTATGTATACTATCTAAGGCTGCTGGGGAGATCAGTAGTTTTGTGTTAGCGTTCTCCAACTGTGAAAATGTGATTTTTTTTCTTGGTCATGCATCATTACAGAAAGGTTTATACAGTAGTCTCCCTTTATTGTCGGATACAATTTCCACATCGATGTTTCACAGCGAACAGTTCTGACTTATTTTTATATCATAAAAAAGCCTATTTCAGTGATAACAAGCCAATTTAGTGGCTTGCAATGTGTGTGACTCACACAGCTGCTGACTCACTCAAAACAAAGCTAGGCAGTTACAGCAGTTACAGCAGAGAAAGCAAAACGAATCAAAACATGGGGCTTAGAGTTTGTGCAACATGTCGTGCTGTACAGTCCGTTTGTACCTTGGCATCACAGATACGACGGTCAGCACCGTGCTGGCAGAGGACGGAGGGCTTGGGCTGTTCTAGTTGAAACTCCCGCGAAACAACGTGGAAAACAAAGGTTTCGCCCCACTCGATCATACTCGCCACCTGAGAGTCACACAGACACAAAGAAAACATCAATAAAGGTAATTAGTGCAAATAAAATGCATATAATGAAAAAAAAGAGTACACAAACATTATTCAAAGTTTATTATTATTTATAAAGTAATGTAAATGTTATAATATATTAAAACATATTATAATAGCAGTGTTTAGATCTAGTGTCACACAGGAAGTGACTTGTTTTAGACAGACAAAGGCAACAGCAACATTGTGCTAGTTAAGTGAGACGGCTGCAAACAGGTCGGTCTGACTAAAAATACAAAGAAGCTCCTCAAAAACCTAATTATTCAGCAGTTTGACAGGATAAACGCTTCTTGCCCTCACCTGCCCCTGTGCTGCTCGTGCATACACACAAATGCACCCTCTTGTCAGATGCCATAGTATTACTTGACAGAACCCGTTTTCAGATGAAGGACACGGTATATAAATAATGTTGCAGCGTCACTAAAAAAATCACTACAGGGTATTATGATAAAATGTCTATTTCCTCTCACAGAGCCTCTAAAAACCACAAGAAGCCACAGAGCAGAATTTCTTGCAGGACTTTACTGCGTCATACAGGTGATTCACACTAGAAAGCTTTAAAATAAAAATACATAACCACACACTCAGCTGATGTAAAGATCTGTAACATATATATAACATAACATATATATATATATGTACATACAGTATGTGAACCTGTACCCTAGCACAGTCGCACAGTCACACACACACACACACACCTGTGGAACAGTGACCCTGCCGGTGAGCCCTCCAGCCTGCATGTCAATGAGCCAAGCGTACTCCAGAGTGTCACTGCCCAGAGGAAGACCCTGAGCAGAGAACATGGCGTGGGCCCTCATCTGCAGTCCAGACAGACTAAGGTGACCATCCCTCAAGACCCCGTCTGCTGTGGGACGCTGTGGGCAAAATATCACACACACGCACACACAGTTTTATTTTATTCAGCTGAAATCAGCGCCTTGAAAGGGAGAGGTGAAACTGCAGAGTTAATCTGTCGTTGCTAAAAGCAATATTTAGGTGAGGTGAAACATAATCTTTTCTCCCTTCTGTCCAAAAAAGTGCAATAAAGTTTGCTGGTTGTCCTACTGGAGCAGAGGTTCCCAAACTAGGGGTCAGGATTCCATGCAAGAGGCATAGAAAGGGGATGAAGTTGGGGACTTGTATAAATCCCAAACAATTAAATGTTTGTGATGTTTGTTGTCTTTTTTTAAACTGCTACACTAAGCCTACACACTAGTCAATAATAAAATAAACACCATCAGTAGAAAATGAAGCAAAGTTTAGTTTTGCTTGCTCAGTATTCACTGGGCTCATGCTGTAAACACACAAAGAACAGGACACAGCACAAATGTGAGCTCCAGATTATGATGCTTCAAAAGAAACAGACAGTTATTTTCAAAGCCCTGGATTACACTCAAACACTGATAAACAGAACTGAAGCTATTTCTGCTCATTAAGCAAGTCGATTTATCATTATTCCAGAGGATAAAATAACCACTTCTAGTTTAATTTACAGCAATACAGGGAACACTATGATGTCCTTAGGGAAAATAGGGGTCTCCGAGTCAAGGAGCCAGGGTCTGAAATGTTTGGAAACTCCTGTACTAGAGGACAGAGACAACCATGTACAGCTGTCACAAAGCTCAGAGGCACATTCTTTTTTACTTTTTGCTTTCATAAAAAGGTAATAAGCTTAAGGGTAAAACAATGTCTGCACTGTAAGCAGCGGTGTCGTCATGTCATACCTGGTAGTTGTCACTGGCAAAGATGTGAATGGGAGACAGGAGCAGCTGAAGCATCGTCTCCTTGTAACCCTTTTTCATCTCGAAGCACAGTCTCTCCAAGAAGCCGGACGGACCTTCGGGACCCTCGCTGCTGCAGTGCTGGAGGCAGAGGAGAATGTAAACAAACAAGTAGCATTTTTCATCATCACAACACTCGCATCAATTTAAAGAGCATTAGTTGAAGGTTTAAATAAAAATAATAAATCTAATGATGAATAAGTCTATCTGTCAACATCTATATCTGTATTAATGTAAATCTGAATGTCTTTCACACTGCAGCGATGTTATGTTTGATAAATATGATGCTGTGCATCTCTCCATCTCTGCCAAACCATGAAACTGAGCACTGGCAGTTAGTCTTACAATTGGCAGGCGGCCATGGACTTTGTAGAGGTTGATGAGCACAGTGATGTCCCAGGGTCGCAGGTCCAGAGGATGGAGGTCTGAGGTTTCTTTACACTCGCCACCCTCCATGCCCAGAGGAGACCAGCCGAGGCCCGAGGAGGTCGAGGTGGATAAGACGGGGCTGCTCACCACCTCCTCAAAGTCTGTGTACATGTCATCCTCACCAAAATAGTTCTCCTGGGGGAAAAGTTGCAGAGGAAGTTTGAAGGTTGTATGATGGATTGTAAAGTTAGAAACACCAAGGCAATTACAAAGTTTTAGAAGTGTGGTTATATCAGGTACTGACATGGAGGGCTGGGTATTGATCTCATCTGAAAAATCTGATAAGGTATCGATATCTGGACTTCGATACCAATTTCTAATACCGATGCCAGTGTTCTGTGAGTACTAAAATATAAATACAACAGCAGATATTCATTTTGAGAGAGGGCAGGGCTTCCTCCTGCTGTCCTAACACAATCACCTCCATTCTGGACATACTGTACCTTCATTCATTAAACAAGCACCAACACAACACACCTCTTAAAACACAACGAAGACACTCGCACACATTTCTAAAAGCCCTGCCTTCCATCTCGTCTCCAGACAGCCAATCATGAGCACTGTTAGATCCTGGTCAAACAAGTACCGACATCTGATATCAAATGACAGACAGGCAGCCATGTTATCAGTAAGGGAAAGTCTCAGTATGACTCAGTCAGAGCTAAATATTTGTCAGTATCTCGTACAACAAAAAATAAATATTACTTTCTGATTATTGTTTATAATTGACTGATTTATTTACCTTGATGGAAATCAGTGCCCTGAGCAGAGGCCCATAGAGAATGATTTGAGAATCTGGTGACATTTCCATCTCCACATGAAGTCTGTCAGGGGGCAGTTCAGAGGGGTCAGTGGGCAGCCGGCCGTGAGCAGCTGAAGATGACGTGTTGAAGCGAGGCGGGGCATTGTGGGGTACCGACGTGTGTTCAGGAGGGCGCAGAGCTGACAGCATGGATTCCTCCATCTCAGACACTAAGGAACAAAGCGAGAAGGTTGGATCTGTTTATTTAAAACTTAAATAAGGTAAAGACAGTCAAAACTCTGCACACATACTACAAGTATAGCCTTTATTTTTAAAAGAACGGCAGAAAATTGCTACAAAAGCAGCAGGCGTACATGACTGCTTGAGTTGCTCATCAGCCTTCTGGGGATAGATGGGATGCCAGGTGTAGTCGATGATGAGCATGAAGTTGGGGACACTCCAACAATCCACCCAGCCAGCTCTGAGAGAGAAAACAAATACACGGTACAGTCATAACACTGAATTTATCATCATTTCAAGTGGATTTTCCAGTTCATCATTTGTTTTATGAACAGTTGACTCAAGGACAAACAGTAAAAGGCAAGAGAAAGTGAATGGGTTGCACTTGATTTCTCTGCAGAACAGAGGGCAACGACCCGTACAGAGTTTCAGTCGTAGAATCCAAGGGGAGTAAGTGGGTCTCGTGCAGTGTTGCGTCACTATCTCTGTCTCTGGGCTCTACATTATAAATGACCTCTGTGTTGAATTATCATGTACACATTGCACAATGCACGGTTCTTTAGCATCTCTCTGTGAACTTTCACTGAACTTCAGGATGTTGCTTACAATATGGAAATAGACTCTGCTTTGCAATATTTCCCAAAAGGGTTGCAAAATATGATTCTCAGCTGGTGTACTGCATAATTATGGGTGTAATGGAAAAATTACTAATTTAATACTGGTGCAAGCTACAAGAAGAGACTAAGTTAACAGTAGGGCAGAAAGATTCAGTGAAAATTCAATTGCAATTTGATGCGTGATGCAATGTGAAGTCAATGCTGACAGTGCAACACATACACATGTGATACCATCAGAATTCTGCAACTCGTTCTGAAAGGATTAAGAGTCATCCCAATCCTTATTGTTCACATTTTGTCTAGTTTGATACGTTTCTCTTTTAAATTGAATTTAACCTTCAATATCGCCCATCTCCTTGTGTCTATCTTCTAAACTTGATAAATGATCATGTTACTTAAAGGAATAGCAGTGAACTGCCAAATGAAAGATTCCTAAACATTTAGTAAATAATATCATTGTTTGTTACACAACTGAGGACACTAAATAGAAAAGCAGGTAACTGAATGTAACTTACAGTCAGTACACAGCAACGACTGAGCCAAACCAAGCAAGAACAGTGAAGGTCAGTTGTGCATTTTCTTGAAGTTACCATCTACTGCCTGGGAACATTTCCATCCTACCTCAACATTGATGTGAGCCAGTGTTGGGATTGTGAGTCATCCTGCTCTTTGCTAATATTCTCACTTTTTGCCCACACTATAAAGAAATCATTTGCCAGTTTAACTCACTCAGCGTGGGTGATGTTCCTCCAGCGTGGCTTGCTGGGTTTGGGAGGTGGAGCACTTTGATTCTCCCCAGGCATGAACATGTCTGGTGGCAGCTTGATGTTCTGGTAGTCTTTGGCCAGGGTGAGAAGAGGGTAGCGACTTGGGTGGCACTCGGGCAGGGACAGTCGCATGTCTGTATCCTCTGCCTGAGGTGGACAAAGCATGTACACATTCATACACCCACACACACACTCATAGTTGTGTCAGTTTTCACATCTGTGGGTGCATAAGAAAAGCAGCCAAGGAAAAAGAAACATCGAACCAAAATTAAAATATTCAGTATCTGAACAAATACTATGCACAAAGGAAAGACTGCTTACAACTACACTCAAACTAAATAAAGACAATCTTTGGACATCCGTTTTATGGCTTTCAATGTGGTATCTGGTATCCAATCAATATCTGGACTTCAATAAAATTTCCTCAACAATACTTTTATTACCAATTTTATGAAATCAGTTTTAACAGTTTTTCATGACACAGTAAAATCCTTCAGTTTAAGCCAGCCCAGTCGTCTTCTTGCAGTCAAACAAAGAGCACTTCTCTGCTCTCACATTTAATCTGTGCTAGATTGATACCCAGCCCGAAGCTCGGTCGATATACCACAAAAGTATGAGTTCAATATCCAGCTCTATCTGTTCTTGTAATAAATCATTTTCACATGGTTTACCTTCAAGCTGAAGCGGGTATGGCAGGTGGTTGGAACAAACTCATTGAAAGGCAAAGTGAAGTCTATATTGAGCGTCTCCCCACACGCTGCCAGGTAAACTGTGAAAGAACAATCAGACATGCGATTAATCTCATCAATTCAAAACCAAATCAGTTTTAATAGAATAGAGCCAAATCACAACAGGAGATGTACGAACATCTTGTACTTATGATGTGGTTGGACCACTGTGTCAAGTCTTTTCCAGCACATCCCAAAGATTCTCATTAACAGAGTTAAGGTCTGGACTCAGTGGTGGCCAATCCATGTGTGTAAACGATGAATCATGCTCAGTGAACCATTCTTTCCCCAATTTAGCCCAATAAATCCGAGCATTGTCATTTTGGAACAAGCCCAAAAAAAACTGAACCTAGACCTGACCAACTGAAGCAACCACACACTGAACAATGTGTGGCGAGCCACCAGAGAATAAACACTGACCACCACAAATTGATCCCGTCTTTTTTAAGCTCACGCACGCACGCACGCACATATATATATATATATATATATATATATATACACACATACACATATATATATATATATATATATACATATATATACATATACATATATATACATATATACATACATATATATATATATATATATATATATATATATATATATATATATACACACACATATACAACAGTATGTTTCCTAAATGAGCTGGAAATTATTTACATGCATCTATTTACATTGTTATGCAATAAAAAACAATCTAAAAACATGGGATTATCTCATGCTTAAATATTCATTACACTAAACTTCTGTCTTACTCATTTTCTTGACCATGGTGAATTTTAGCAAAATCATCATCTTGCATCTTACAGTACATACATACATACATACATAGATACATAGGTTATATATAAGTATATAAGTACAGTGAAAGCCTGTAGAGGAGCCACTTACCATTCTCCTGCTGTTTGGTGGAACAGTCAATCCAGTTGTGCTGGTTTGCTGCCCAGATCATCTCAAACTGGTGGAAGAGGACTTTGAATTTCCAGGAATAGGGCACAAAGGAGTAGATGTCTGGGGCACTGTCACTCGCCCAGTCCTGGATCAGATCTAAAGAAATACAACAATCATTAAAGAGTTGATTGTGTTCTATTAACTTACTGTCATTTCCAACCAAATCCAACCAAATTTGCTGAAAGATTTACCAGTGAAGAAGTTTTTCTGAGCGTAGATGAAGTGGTAAGTGGCCTTGTAAACCTCGATCTCACATTGCCACGACTGAGGCATGTTCCACACCCGAGGATAACTTGCTATCACATGGAACTGCATTAAAGTAGGCAGGACAGGGTTTGACTCGTGGCAAAGCAGGGCAATAAACATATGTATATGAAATCAGTTAATAACTTTAACTTTAAACTTCTCTCCAAAATAAAGTCTACTGAAGCACCAGTGCCTGCTACTTACCGCTAACATCTCAGCTTCCAGGAGAGTCCTGTACAGCATGCTGCTGGTGGCATCCACATGAAGCAGCTGACCTTTGATGGTGGGAGAGTAGCCTGAGGGCAGAAGACACCAGCACAAATGCAGAGCCATCACTTCTAAGAATCCAAAGCTGTGGCCGTCTTCTTTCAAATAATGTCATTTACGAGCAAAACCTCAAAAGCCTCTTATCCTAACTACATTTCTAGGAACAGAGGAGAGCAGTGACTGATGACTGATTAAATAATATCCCCTCAATGTGATAAATGACTGCATATATCTCTCCATCGGTAGTGAGACTGTGGCTATTCTCTGAGTTCAGGGGTTTCTAGATAGCACTTTATATTTAATGACAGTTTCATGTGATCTTTCTTCTTCAATACTCAAAGTTTAATATTGAATTTAAGCTCACTTCACCTACAGTACATACAGTACATACCTAACAGAACCACAGGTAGCAACCCGGTTTAGTCGCAACTTTAAGAGATTCCAACAAACATGTTTACACAGCAAATGCAGAACAATGGAGAACAAAGGCAGTTCAATGGGGACCAAACCACTAACTTTTCTACCTCTGGATACACAGTCACTCCTATAGACTGCAGAGGAAACAGCTGGTAATCCAAACACCAGCTACATTTCAATGAAAATATATAGTGCAGACCAATTCACCGTACCATGATCATAAAGAAAACACTTTTAATGAAACAGTTCTTCAGAGAGTCAACCTTCAGTCATTATTATACATGTGTTATAACCAAAAGACTGAGAAAACTGTTGCACAGATGAATTTTTCAATATGAATAAGATGTTTCCATGAATTATTTTTTGTGAAACACACACACACACACACACACACACATACACGTACCGTTCTCTCCTACAGTCATGGGAATGTTGACTTCCAAATAGGAGCCAGCACCTACATTCACATGGATGGCATTGGTTTCCTAGTAACAGGGATGAACACAAAGCAGGAGGGGGGGATGGGGGGGACAGATAAATCATATAAGCTGTCAAATTATTATAGAGGCCACCTTCCTGCCTGAGAAATCAAAGAATGGAACCTAGTCTGAACAAAAATAGGTTCAAAGAGGGTAATAAAATGACAAACCTTCCCTGAATCAAGCTGTTTTATGTTTGTATTAAATATGCATTTGCGTTGTTATTCAGTATGCACGTCACATGCTTAGCTTTGTGAAAATCCCTGCACAGCTACAGGAAGAACATTTGAAAAAGCATAAAACATGAACCAATATCAACAGCTAAAAACACGATGAGGCACAAAGACAAAGGGAGCAGCGGGGAGAGGGAGAAAGATCAAATGTTTTGGCAAGGAAGATGGAAAAAAGAAAAAAAAAGAGCAGGAGAAAAAGAAAGGAACATAAGAGGAAAAGCTAGAGTTACCCTATTTTTGGTAAAAAGCAGATCGATGGTGGCGTCAGCAATAATGTTCATCCGCAGCTCAAAGGCCTGAATCTGCCTGGGTTTTCCTGGCTGGGCGACCTCTGTCACTTTCATGGCCTGGTAGTCAGCAGGAAGGAAGAACTTCCACAGACAGTCCCTGAGGAGAGAGAGAACACCACAAATACCGTGTAAATGCAAGGCTGTATTTTTAAAAGCTTTCCTTTTTTTTTCTTTTAAAGCAGAACTTTTTTTAAAAAGAGACTTAAAAACAGCCTTTTCGCTACTGTTGTGCATTTATTGTCAATGGAGCAGGTCCAATGTTTACACAGACAGTCGTTTCCTCTTCCTCGCTTCCTCCAACAACAGTTTTCACTGCTTCTTATTCGCCACCTCTGCCATGATGAACGTCTAAAATAACACTATCACTAGCATCTCTGAGTGTTACCGGATGCTGAAACATGTTTTCTTTGGCAAATGTCATAAAAAAAAAAATCTCCCCATAAAACAAGTCATTTAACCATCACAATGATTGAAGCTGTTTAGTTAGTTTCCTGGCTGACGATTAAAATTGTATAACCAAAGTTTCATTTGTTTTTTTTGTCCAGATTTTCACAGCAATAACATAAGAATTTCTTTGTGTTTGACACACACACACACACACACACACACCTCTGGCGATCGGCCCAAGGACCGTAGTTGAAGTCGGTTCCTTTACCACAGACAATATCCAATCCCCAGCATGGAGGCAAATCCTGGAGCTTGTCTTCCTCACTGCATGTTTCCGCCTCCTCTACATTCTCCTGCTCCACAGGGACCAGGCCTGCAAACACAGACACACAATAACAGATGTCACACCAGCGCATGCACAGGCAAAGCCTTGCTAACAAGAGTGAAATCAAATAACTACTTTATTAGAGTGGTTAGTGGTTGACATGTTGCACATGGTTGTCTTCAGTCAGTCACTGCTATTCAAACACATTCATATTTTTTTTTCTAACAAATGAAGTCATGAAGAGCAGAGAATCGTAAACACAAACACAGTCACTTCAAAGAAGATCATCATTATTTGTGTGCATGTGTATATACCAGGTTCATCTTGGTAATAATAGATGTCAACATCATTGGACTGCATGACCACAAAGCCTTCACCCATTAGTCTGGGAGGTCTAGAAAACAAAACACACACAAATTAACTTAACACAAATCAGATTTTCATTATAACTATGACCTTTACAGTCTATTCTACAGAAAAACAACAGTTTGGTACCAAAACATGTAACTATTAAATATTCAGTCAGCATTCACCCTAGCATAAGGACACTCGGTTTCAATTTTTTTACATGTTATGGCTTTCAACAAATCCAATAAATAATTCAGTATTCATGGACTGCTAGAGGTAGAAACACTAATGTCTACAAGTATTTCTTTATAGAGGGAGTCTTTAACTTAATTTCATTCACTTGAGTGGAGAATGATGGTTTATGGCTTCGCCTCTCTGGTAAATTTGCCACTTAAATCATTCTGCCAAAATGTTGGTATCAAAAATGCCAAGTTCAGGCCCATAGACCCTGACCTTTTTGTCTACACTATATCCAATAGACTTAACCTTTAAAAAGGCAGCAGCTTCCACATTCAGCAAAGTGGCTGCAGTCGTGCAATAAACGGATTAAAAAGCAGAAAAACTTTAAGTCTTTATACCTGTAGCACAAACAGTTGGTTCGAATAAACATAGAAATACGGAACTAGTACCGTGTCTGACTGTGTTTAAGATTCATGCCATGCATAATATATAACAATGTAAATAGGCAAAAACAGAGAGAGAGAGAGTTCACTGAATTATCCATTTTAAGCTGTATAATAAGCTCCTTTCCTGCAGATATTACAGCATGCTTAAAACATGACGAGCAAGGGACATTTCCAAGTTATTATTCCTCAGCCAAGAACTTTATCACGAGAAACATTTTGGAGGAAGTTCTGAAAAAGGCATACTGTGAAAAACGATGGTGTTAGAAGTTGCAAAATTTGCTTTGAATGCATAAAAAACACATTATAGAGTCAGTTACATTATGCATAACCCCTGCACAGGGGTAATGTTGATAGTGTTGTTTCCTTGTGTGTTGAAGTTGCATTTTCAAACAAAGTAATTAGGGCTGGGTGATACGGACAAAAAAAATCATATTAAAAATATATCAATATAAATAAATATATATATATATATATATATATATATATATATATATATATATATATAATATTTTTTTGTCCGTATCACCCAGCCCTAATTACTTTGTTTGAAAATGCAATTATATATACATATGTATATATATACACACACACATATATATATATATGTATATACACATATATACACATATATATCGAAATGCAATCATAACATAAATAAGAAAAATCCTATAGATGTATGTACATTGCAAAAGAGGTTCAGGTGCCCTCTAGTTTCATCTATTTTGCCATTTCTTTGAAATAAACATCATTTTAAAGTGAAACAGCAAACTCTTTATAAAAAGAGGATTTTACAGAGAAACACATATGAGCTGGACTCACTCATCATTCTGCAAGCCCAGGTAGCGTGGACTTGGAACAAGCATGACGCGGACGTTTTCCAGTGAGCCTTTGACGATGTGCATGTACTGGTCCAGGTGGCTGGATGGAGGCTTGGTGGCGTACGTCAGGAAGGCATCCTCAAAGTTCACACACAGAGTCTGTGGGAGGTAATGGTTCCCGAATGCCAAGCGACCCTAACGATGAGCAAACACACGGAGTGAGGCCTGACCATGTGGATCAACATTGAGACATTTCTAAATCTGAAATCGTTGCTTCCTTCCCCAAACCCCAACTCACTGAATTCTATGTCATGTTAAATTAGTGTGAGTTACTTACAGTGCTGATGTTAACTTTGATGACAGGAATGAGGGAGCGCCAAGACGACGTGGGTTCTGGACTCTCTGCTTTGATGTCCACACTAAATCAGGACCAGAAGACATTAGTACAACACTACTACAAAGCCTAACATTTTAAAATACAAAAAACAACTCGGTGAAGCCTTGGCTGTACCTTTCCAGGGTCTTGCTTCCGTCTTCACGTCCCCTCTCCTCATCTTTATTAGGCGTAATGAGTGTGGGGTCAAGTCCGAAGGTCTCCTGCAGGCGGGCGTAGAGGTCGGTGCGGTTGTAGACGTGAAACTCAAAGCCGTTGACTGTCACGTAAAGCCTGGTCTCTGCCTTGGGGTCTGGTGAAGAAATGACAAGCGAGATACCATGAAACACATCATCCCCAGGGCATCTGTTCATGTTTCCATCCATAATCTCATTATTTATGAAGTTATTTTATAGTTTTATTTAAGTATTTCTATGTGACAAACTCTCTCATTTAAGTGAGCTCAATTTAACACCATTTGATGCAAGCTACTGCTCCAAATAATCCAAGAACAAGAAAAATGATCCACCCATAAACGGCAGGCTAATTACAATCCTGTCAGTTCAGTTGATCAGTGAATTATTCACAGTTTTATTTTACTGTCTCAAAGGAGTAATCGCAGTCAGCTCACCATGCTGTTTCTGCTTTGGGTTATACTTTTTCCACCAACGAAAGATGAGGAAGCCGTCCTGTATCCTGTTACACAGACAAACAAAATGTTACAAACTAAGCTGTGAGGTCAGAATATGGAGCGACAGAGGAGGAAGAGCATGTGTAACGAGGCACGTTACCTGATAGACATGTCTTGGTTGATGAAGTAGACATCTCTGAACATGATTTTTCCTGACAGCACAGAGAAAGAGAAGGAGCCTGGGGGGAAGGAGCAGGTGATATTTAGGCTGGACTCCTAAATATTCCTATAACCTATATTCACATTTTTAAAGGATCTATCATCGTTGTAATAGAATATAATGTAGTTAATGTTTTGATGTCGCAAATTAAAATCTCAATTAGACATTTCCAATAAATCGTTCGGCCCTGGTAAATTGAAGCCTTACAGTGTTTGAGTTTGACGACAGTGGTTTGAATTAAAGTTGACAAACCAAGTGAAAATGAGAAAATGTATCTGTGCAGCCGTGATGAAAATAAAAAGCACCACCGTGTGTGTATTCATCTTTTCTCTCGCTCGCTCACATCATTGAGGAAAGAAAAAGAAAGAAGAGAAAGAAAAGAAAAAACATGATTTCCTTTAATGAATCCTTTCTGCTGTCGACATCGTCGTCCTCTGCTTTAATTATGTTCATGTCAAAAGAACGACTACACGTCCCGACTGATTCAACTGTAATTACGGTGGCCTGTTTGTGGTATTATTGACTTTTCTGCTGTCTGACTGAAGACAGGAAATGAAGCTCAACCTTATTTTGGTTGGGCCTCCTTGTAAAAAGAATTTGTCCCAAACTGGTTTCAAAAAGAAAAACAAATTCTGTCTGGAAAATGTACTCAGAAATTCATCTGGAGATTATAAAGATTTCTGCTCCTGTTTACTTCCAAAAATTAGCGCTGGCCTCGTAAACTTTTCTTAAATTCCTCTACTGAATTTGTGGCTTCAAGGTGCTTTATAAATGAATTCCCACGTCACTTATGTGGAGAAATGTGATATGGTGTTGGTGCAGTTTGCTGTTCAGGCTCCGTGGAGATAAACACTGAGGGAACCTGGCTGGTTATGAAATATTCAGGAGGCTGAGTTAAGTCCTTCTGGCAAAACGTACCGATGTGAATGTAGCCATCCTTGTACAGTCTGTTGATGATGAGGGTGAGGATGAGGCCGATGTTGCGGGAGTTGTAATAAGTTAAATAGATGATCCATCCACAGGACAGAATGGTGGCTGAAAGGGGAGGAAAAAAACACACATGAAATGATGTCAGTCAGTTGAAGAAGATGTTAAATACAGCTCAGCAAGAAACAACCATACTAGAACACATTCAATATTAATCACAGTAATACTAGGGCTGTCAATGAAAAGTGTGATTAATTAAAGGGCCAAACATGATGCATGAGAATTAGAATTAGAGAAAGAGAGCGGAACAACAGCTTTTAATCTTTATGTGGCATACTCAACAAAAACAAAATGTTATTTCAGGAAAAAGACAGTGACCCAACTGCAGAGGACAATTGGTCATGAGGTGAAATAAATAAATGAATGAATGAATGAATGAAGCTGTAGCTCTTCTGAGTAATGGTGAGAAATAATTCTGCTGCTTCTCTGACTCACAGACTCACTCCACCTGTAACAGTTTCGACTGCTTGCTTTCGTAAATGCAACAGCCTAGATGAGAACTTGTGTGAAATAAACCCAATAAATCTAAAAGTCAAGGTCATTAACTAACTTACTCTGCACTAATTAGATATCTAATGAAGATACATTGGAAAGAGTGACTTGCGACCATAACTGCAACAGTCTGCTCAGCCAGCAACATTTGTACTTGACATGTTCTGGATGTTTTCCCACAAGCACAGACGCAGAGCCGAGCACTTACCAGCGAGGAGCCAGATGAAGTTTGAGTCGTGCTTGGTGAGAAAGTCATCGAGATCCAAGACGCTGGGGAAGGTGCTTTCATTGTTTTTGGCCACATGTCCATCCATGGCTACAGGCTCTCAGTCTGATGTCTACAACTGCAACAGCCACATGTCAGACATGCCAATAAACAATAATACATAGCAGCAGGGCTTTAGGCATTATGCCACTCAATAATTACTTATTACTTATATAATAAAAGCTTATTTGCATAACACCATATCCCAGCATGAATTATCTCATAACATAAAGTAAGGTTGATCATCATTAGCATAAAAACCCACATTTCACAAAAACTGAGCATTGCATTCAGCAAAAAACAACATTTAAAAACTCTTGCGCCCTGGGTTGGGAGCCAACAGACGAGTATAAAGTCCAAAGTAACACCGTCTGTCCAGCACGGAGGACAACTCCCAAGTTACTGGTTACAGTGTGTCAAACCTGTGAATACCTTTAGTGAGTCATGTCCAGTATCTCAAACCCCGTTGAACCAAGTTTTCCAGGAGGGAATAATTGAAAAAATACAAACTAGGGGTGGGTATCGCTGGATCAAGGGTTTTATGGATCAACATCAGATTTTCCAAATAAATATCGATATGAAGTCAATTTATAAACCCACCCAATAAAAACAGAGGCAAAATTATTTTCAGGGAAACAATTCTCCTTAATTCAGAAAACAGGCTCTTTTTTAGGTGAATGCAACAAGCCACAGTTGCCTCCGCCTGTCTAGACATTAAACAAATCACTTGCTGTGTGCAGCACAGGAAAGGCATCAAACAACATGAGATCAAAACACCACAATATTGAGAAACACAGAGATAGTCATGAGGAGCTGATGGGCTTAATCAGCATTGTGTGGACTCATTTGACACAGATTTGAATGTAACTGACATTTGCTCACATTTAAAAGTTACTGACTACAGTCTGAAATGAAGTTGTTCATAAAACCACTGAGATGGAAGCAAAACCATGTCTCTCTCTTTGAGAAAATATTTTCATGTCTTTTTGACGGATGCTTTAGCCTGACAACCTGAAACCAACTACCTGCCACACACACATTCAACACTGATTCATGATTTGATCTCAATAGAAACATGCCTGCAACATGAGTCAACACAGTTACCACAAAGTGTTCAGTTTTGGTTTCTAAACAGTAACTTAAAGTACAGACAGTAAAAGGACAGTCACAACAACTAACGCCTGCTCATTTCTGCGACTTTACCACGACTGGATCCAAACTTTTGAATGCCAGTGTCCCGAGAGATACTGAACACATCAGTGACAGTTTATATTAGTTACAGCGAAAAAGTGAGATGATTGTAAATGGAAACATTTGTGTCCCTGGATTATGAGTACACTACTTCATACTGAGTGGTAATAGACACACAGCAACCACTGCAAAATCATGAGTTTCACAATAATATCACCCATAGCAAAGGTACCTGGACTGAAACGCTGCCTGCCATGCTCGTCAACAACATGTGCACCTGATGAAATATTGACTGGAAATAACATGATTCACAGAGCATGACTTTGAAGTAATGACTGTAAAGTACACTTTGGGTTCAGTTGAGGAAGATGAGCAAACAGAAAGTGTAGACTGTGTCAAGCTTTGTTTACATGTGAAACTGACACTCTCAGTGTCTCAGTGTTGTCATAAGCTCATCATGACTAAAGACTGCATCCCACTACAGATATTATGCGGAACACACAGCAGTACTCGGTGTACAAGTACTAAACACACTCCAAGCTAATCCCAGGTCTTGAGTCATTTCCTGAGCATTATCCTCGTAACCGCGGCGAACTGTCGCCAAACGTCAGTGCTTGGTGTTAGTGTCGTTCTAACAACTGGCTGCTGACCCGTTCCGTGGCTTATGACGTTTCAGCCTGTGGATAATGCAGTTATTATCACAAGGTTAGCACTGTTGTTAGCTAGCGAGCTAATGACAGCAGGCCGCGCCCTGTAACAAAGTGCGAAGACAAGTCTCGGAAGGAAAGCAAAATACCTGAGTGTCCTCGATAAAGCGCGTGCTTTCATCTTTGCTCCGGTTATTCGGGACTTGCTGCTGTGCCTTTGTCGCGTGTGACATGGGCATAGCTAGCATCCTCTGGTGACTATTTACCTGGCAGGCGGCCACTTGACATCTCTTCCTGTTCTGTCGAGAGCGGACATGAGAGCGGCCAATAAGAAAAGGGCAAAGCGAGAAACGGACCAATGAGAGGGAGGCATGATAGAGACCGCGCCCACAGACAGACAGGCAGTTAAACCGACCAATCAACGTTGCTTTTGGAGCTGGGTCAGCGCTGTTGTGTTTTCAACCTGTGATTAAAAAGTTACAAAATAAAAAATAGATGTATTTCACAAATGACGTGTGTTGAGAGTCAAACCAAACTATTTCAACCATTAACTATTATATAACTGCTAACTATTTTAAAACACTGTGTTATGTGTTACTTTTATTTTTTCATGTTGTTACAGAATTGCATTGTCTAAATATTCATTTGCAAAAGAAAGACAGAAAGAAAGAAAGAAAGAAAGAAGGAAGCAGAGAAATATAACTAGGAAACTATTGTAAAGTTGTTCATATGTTGTTCATTCAAACCTTTTCTGTATCATCCAAAGGGAATTCATTGCACTGTTATTGTGAGTCCTTTTTTTTCTGAATGTGAAATAGAAGCATTGACATTTTCCACAGGCTGTCTGTCCATGTCAGTAAAATAAGATCACTGATGGATAACAATGACTACAGACTGAGTTTCTGAAGCAGTGACAAGTGTCCTCAGCGTGGTCATTGTAGTCAGTCGGCTTTGAATTAAGAATTGAATCTATACGTATAGCTTTTGTTAGAAACGTCTAACAAAAGTGTTCTTCCGCAAACTGTGCTGCAAATACCGCTGTTGTTATAGGATTTATAAAAAACAACATTATTTTGTATTGTTTTAATTGCATATCACATTTTTTCAAATACAGGTGTGTTGAAACTGGTATATAATTGACATTTTCAAACATGAACACAAAAAATAATACATAAAGCAACAAATATGTGTCTATCAAACAGCTAGGCAACCCAAACATCATGGTTATGCTGCTAGAAAAGTCAGAGTCAGGTCTCCAAAGTCATTTAAATTCATCTTCCAGTTGATATGAATTTTGTTGTCTTGAGGCATTTCACATAAATTCTCGAGGCCTCTAAATGTTGCCAAAGTTAACAGAATTCATCCTCTGGGTACGTAAATATGTTCCAATCATCCAGCAGTTTAACACAAACAATAAAAAGACACTAGTGGGGTGTGTTCCTCAGAGGACACGTCTGCAAAATGTTATGGCATCAATTTAGGTATTTCACTTGGGGCCTATCAGTGAAGTGTTAGGAGAGCCGCAAGACTCAGCTTCTATCAGTCGTTCTCCTAAATACTCAGATTTACACACATGATAACACACAGAGAAGAAATAATACTGTTTAATGCCATAGTTCTCAAACTGTGGTGCGTGTACCACGAGTGGTACGTGAGCTTCAGGAAAATCAGAAATGCTGGACCATCACCCATGTGCATGTCAACCATTTTCAATGCTTTCCAGAGTTATTTTAACTAAACTCCATATGGGGGTCTTTAGTATTGTCACAATAAGTCACTTTATTTGTCATTAACACCTTCACTTTTGGGTTTTTTCCCTCGTGTTTTAAATCGCTAAGAACTGTTAGACAAACGACATTTGTTAAACAAAAATGTTTAATACAGCAGTTAAAACAGTTTCTACACAGACTTATTTGTGGATTACTGATCACAAATGGACTGAACACAGTGTTTACGTTTGTATGTTGAAACTGTTAAAACAAAGTGACTGCATCAGAAATGCAAAAAAGAACGGTGGAAGTAACAAGAACACATTTGTGCATGAATGTTGTACAAATCTAATAACTGTAACAAGAGGATCTTTTGAGGTCAGATTTCATTTGCAGTGCCTTTGTGCGTATTTTTTATTTATTTATTTTTATGAAATTGTCCTGTATTAGACAAAAACATTTTTAACATTTTATTGCATCTGAATTGTTCACATTCTGGACACATTGTCACTCATCAGATGTTTGAAAAATGCCAAGCCACAAGTTCAGAAGTTTCAAAGGTCCACGCAATACTAGGCAGTAATGGAAGTTAATAACTTCTATTTCTTCTACATACAAATTAAATTAAATTGTAAATGTACTGGTGGGTACCTGGGACACTTTTAACACCATAAATGAACACAGAGCCTTTGTTAGCGGGAGGCAGTGTACATGAATAATTCATCCAGCAGTAGAGAATAATTAACTTCTAAAACAATAAACTTACATCATGATCAAGGCAATATATCAAAACTTTAATTCTAATGGCTCATAACAGCAGTAACAACCATTTTGTTAATAAAAATCATGCCTTGTATTGATCAAGACACAAAAGGTTTTCATTCCAGCACAGCAGAACTAAATATTCATGCCTTCATGTAACAAGAGAACACACACACACACACACACACACGCACACACAGAGAAAACAATGGCACAGAAACATGTGTTTTCACTGACCATCCAATAAATAAAGTGCAGGTAAACATTAAGAGTCACAAGGTCATGAGGATGTCTCGCTCCTGCATGCTGGTGTAGAATGGTTTCCCAAACACAAACGAGTGCAGTCCTGCCCTCAGCTTCTCAGCAAAGGCCATCACAATGTTCAGGTCTCCTTCCACCGTCAGATCCAGGTCCGTCTTCAAGCTCCGCAAAGATCGAAACGGCTTCTTCCCCTTTTGCCTGCAAATGAAAGTGAGCAAAAGTGTTTCACTGTGCTGTAACTGCTAACAAGCTACAGTGCTCAGGGTCAGAGGCTCTGTATTAGCATTGAACCGGGGCTGCAGCTGTGTGCAGGAATGAATTATGTATGTGGACACAGAATGGCAAGTGAGCATAAACAACCCTGTCAAGACACCTGTGAAATAACCTGCCCTTAGACATCAGGCTGTTAGCAACCCCATAAACAAGAGCGCTCATGTGCTTCTGCTGCGACGGCTTTGTTTGTTTTGTTTCTGGAGCTTTTACTGTGAAAAATGTCGTCGTCATCATCATCATCATCATCATCGTGGAGCATTTTAAACACAGCAAAATAGGATCACAGCAACAATTCTTATATTAGGTCAGAAAACACCAACATTATAATTTATATTAATAAATGACAGCATATTGTAAAAGGATTGAATATGAAGCCAATAATATCTCTACAACTGAACATGATTTCTCTTTTTCTCTTGAATTTCAACAGAGGAAAACGCTGTGACACTGAAGTTAAATCCTTCTTTGGGCTCAGCCACCATTTTAAGTAAACTCAGTTAGAGAGACTCACTCACACACTCTATTAGTGCAGAATAATCACTGGTTTCTCTGCTACGAATAACAAAGAAATGACTTAAATTGACAAAGACATTTTGAAGTTTGAGAAAGATTCATCAACAAGAATATAATCCACAAATCATTCGATTGTTTTGTTACAAACAATGTTGTTGTTACAAGTTCAATGAAAACAAAAACATTAAAACTCCTGGTTGTGATTAGAGCGTCCTGCAGCTGAACTCAACACAGCCTCATGTACAGTAACATAACTAACTCATGTAAATAACTAATGTTCAAACAGCCACTGTCATGGCCACACACAGAAAACTACAGTGATTGGGATACATTCCAATCACTTGAATTTATTTTTGGTTAATTTGGTTGAATTTGCATTCATGACATTATACAGTTCTAACACAACTCTGTTCTACTCGGTTTGTTCTCAATGACTAAACGTGGGCGGGGTCTATATGCGACACAAGCACAAACTAATGACGGTGTACTAAGTCATTAGAATCAGAGAATTAAAAAGATTTTCTGCATGACTGTTAAATATTGAGATTTCAGACATTTCCTTTGCTAAATGTTGGAGATGAACGCATGTGTTCAGGATTTTTAACTGATCTACAGTCATGACTCTTCCAGTGATGACGCTCAGTGGAGCAGGTAGCAAAAAAAGCACCAGGCACCAGAAACTATCACTGATGGAAAACAAAGAACAGTGGAGTCAAGGCGAGCAGTGCTAGAACTGCGTCATGGAAAAGAGCCAACTTTGAATTCCTGGAGGGATCGATTAGTCATGGCTTCAGCTGGGGCTGCACGGATTGTAAAGTTTTTAATTTGAGTAAAAGGCTTTTTAACGCAGGGGTGAGAGGGGAAAAAACATGAGAGATGGGAGAGAAAAGAAGTGAAATCTCTGGTGGGTTCTGACTTCAGCCAGAGGCTTAGCAAAGAACAAACATGACGTACAAACAGGAACCCGCAGGGTGCAGCTGCTGGATTTACTAAAACAGAGTCCGGTTTGTCCTCACACCACCTTCTGCATCAACGAGCCTTTGATTTAGACGTTTTTTACACAACATTTATTCAACAATAACACAAATAAAAAGAAAGAAGAGTTAAGTAGCTTTGCTCTTCACTAAATCCTCCTCAGGGACACGGTTCAGTTTCTTGTAACAAGAACTGGGAATAATTGTATGAAGCTAATTTATAGTCAACTGTGGTAGAGTCGGTTCATATGCTGAGATAAAAATCTTTATTGTGAAATAGACTTTACACCCAAACAGATCAAGTGTGGGACTATTAATATAAATGAATAATTAGGTTTTAAATTGCTGTAAAATATGTGTGATAGATATTTATGTTGATGGATAATTACACACTTTGTCGGGAAGCTAATGCTTTCAAATATGACGTGGAGTCCATAGAAAATGAAATAAATAAGAACATAATTGAAATAAACCTTATCTCCATCTTAATCTAATGTCACTACACCAGTGTGTGAAGTATATGTGAGGAAGAGGAAGATGAGAGAAACATCTGTGACTTAGCTCGCCCTCTTTACACCACTGTACTCTGACGTTGGCGAGTACGGTGTAAAACGTTTGAGAAACACTGATCGAAGCGTTTCACTGACTTTCACTGGCAGCATTTAACACACACCTGCCTCACACTCTTACACTTTCTTCTGTCAAACATTCATCACATCCATTCACACGCTCACAGTCACACGCTCACAGTCACACGCCCAGGTGAGACATCTGCATGCTGACTAGAAGAAGTGGGTATTGAACCCTGACCTCCTCCACCTCCTACCACTAATCAACAGCTGTGAAGAGAGTGAACAGAGTTACTAGTTCAGCTTTAAAGGTTCAGGATACAAAAGTAATGAATACATGATTTTAAAAGTTCTTCATAACTTCAGAGAGACACTTTGGTCTGGGTTTCCTGGAGTCCACATGTTAGGACACACATTTTTAAAATGCTCTACTTCTATATCGAGTTAAAGGTAGAACAACAGTCTGAAACTAAAATGAGCAACAATAAGTCATCTGAGCTCGACCAAGGGTTTAAGAACTTGCAGGAAGTCTTTAAATGACCTTTGCAAACAACAGTAGGACGACTATGTAAAAGCTGGAGGATTTAAATATGGAGTGACTGCTGTCCTAAAGGAGTGGGAAGGTCAGTTCACTGATGAGAGCACAGAAGGATGTGTCACGCCCAGATGGAGCTTTGACCCAAGTCACCACAGGGAGGGTGTGATGAAAAGTCTGGGCCTTTGGAGCTGAGCCACAGGGAGGTTACTGTAACGCTGATGGGACTGGAGAATGACCAGTTATACTATTATTATGAGAAACTGAAGTGGGTCCATGGAGAGGATGTAGTCAAGTGTAAAGCTACCAGTGCTGTTCTTTTTTTAACCTTGTTTAACTGTTGAGCCAATGTTCCGCAAAAGGTGGTGTGAGGCCATTAAAAGCCTGAAATAAGTCCATTTATGTGGCAGAGGGAGGCAGAGGAGTGACAAGTTTCCTGTCAGTGATTAAAATGATGATCATAAAAGCACCATTTGGTGTTTTGATGATGATGGGGAAACATGTTGCTGCTGGCTTCATTCCAGACTCTCTGAGCCTCGCTCGGCTGTGAAAGCAACGTGCTTTAAATCATTGCTTTACATGATTTCCTTACTCCATATATTATTTACTTCATTTAACACTTATGCATTATAGAGGAGAAGGAAGTGATGCTAAGGATTCATCATTCTCTGTCACCAGACCATCAGTCAGCACTCATGTGCGGCCACAGTGACAGGTGCCATAAACAGAGAGGGCTGGGTGTTACGGTGTTTGTTTGATGAGATCTGCCCAACATGTTCAAACTCAAGGACAGACTTTTCCGTGCTCCTGTCCACATGCATATACATTATGTGCATCGTCCCTCCAGAAGGACACAAACGGGACCAGGGGAATACTAAAATTATTCACACACTTTATTTACCAGACAGGAAATTCAGCTTTGATTCTGTGATGGTGTGATTACACAGAGGCACGAAGTCAGTCGATGTCAGTTGTTTTCTGTGAGGTTTAAAATAAGAATCTGAATCTAAAGCTATGATCACAGGGTAACTCACGATACGTTACGACACGAGACGGTGCGCGATTCCACCATAACAATATTGTGATTCAATGAGTCTGTGATCATCAATATAGTGCAAGACAATCATGATATCTGTCTAACTGAAGTGTGAAAAGAGCAGGATTTCTCTATTATTCACAACATAAGAGAACAAAGTGCATAAAGTCTATGTATTGAACGTGGCTGGAGCATCTGTTAACGGAGCGTTCTCTGCCATCATCCCTCGTCGCAGCGAGGAGACTTCAAGTCCTGACACCCAGTGAGTGAAACAGGGGCAGGGACTGTTTCATTCAGAGCGCCATTTCTTAATTAAAATATCCATATTTGCCCTGGTGTATCGACTAGGATGTGGACCCAACCCTAGTATGTATACGCTTTACATCCTATTTGTTGAAATCCTAGCCTTTATGGGGCCCTAGGCTGAATTTGATTTGAGGCCCCCTCCCACCACCTAGAAGTCGCCCCTGCTTGACTATTATACTGTATATTTTAGCTGTGTTATTTACTCCAAACAGTGTCACTCTTTGTTTAGAGAGCAGTAAAATCACTTTCATATTCAAAGTGGAGCACAAAGTAAGAAAAGTAACTAAATACAACAGCAGACAATGTATTTTCTGCAAAGTCGTAAACTTGGAATAGATGTGCAAAAATCTTCAAATACAAAACTTTTACAAACACTATTTAGATATATATGAAAGTATCTAAAGATATTTAGATTTCTTTAATATGTTAAAATGTTGGTGATCAGGGACCCGACGCAGCCACTGAGCTTGCTTATGCCTCGGGCCATGAATCAATAGATTGTCTGGGGGAAGGATCCTGTACTGCAGCCCTCACAGTGCTGTAATAAACACATAAAACCTGTATGCTGGCATAACTGTCCCTCACTAACCTCTCTACCTGCACAATGAGAATATTAGGGGTGTTTTATGCAGATGGTTCCCACATGACGTTCTATCAATAACGATGTCCTCTCAGCTCTCTCCTCCACTCGTCTCCTCGCAGTGAGAGTTCTGTGTTTTTTGAGGGCGGAGTTTTGATGAGAGAGTAGAGAGGAGGTGGGATGTATCGTTGCATTGCTTTATTTATTCATGATATTTTATATTTGTTTTAATACTGCTAGAACTACAATACCAAGTATTCTATTGTTTATACATCAAGGGGTTTGGAGAATATTAGCAAGATATTTCAGCAAAGTTAACTGATGTAACAATCCAAGCCCTGTTAAAATGCATTCATGGAAGCATATATAGAAGCATAGATATAATGATATTCTTGGCAAGTGTAAGTCACAATGACTGATGAGTTTTTAAGTGCGGTGTCTGGGCTCAGATTTGACCATCTTCAAACATCAAAAATATCTGTACCTTCTAGATTTCACAGCTACAGATCGAGAGCAGGGCGAGGGATCTGTGTGACTCATCTGTTCGTTTCTGCAGCTCAGTGGAAAGGAGCCTACATTCTGTGCTCTCTCCCTGCATGCTATCCTGACCATATGTTTATCTTTCACTCACTGTTTGACATCCTGGTCTTCATCTTCATCTGTTCATCGAGTGTCTGCTGTGCACCTCCGGTCAAGTGAATCAGAGTAACTTATCCTTATTCCTCAGGCAGTTCAGTGTCGTGCACAGAGGACACACCTCTCTGCACTATTGAACTCGGAGTGAGGACGAGCAGATGTTTCTCAGGTGAAAATAATCTCGTCAGTTCCTCGTCATCCTTAGTTTGGTGATTTGTCCCTCTGGAGCTGCCATATCCTCACCACTGTACAGCAAATCTTTGTGGATATTATCAGTTCACTGATATGACGACGATCAGACTACAGGGCTTTGGGCTTTTTTGACTGTGTGTGTCCTCGGGCATGTGGTGATAATGTTGCTGTCTGATCAAGTGCAATCACAGCGCATACTGATCAATCATTTGTGTTATTTCACTACCTTTACCTGGCCATAACCCTTATGCAAGCTCCACCCCTTCACCAGAAAGTTGTGGAAATGGTCCTGCTCTTGAACACATCTAACCAAGGCTGCACTCTTCATATGTTAAAGGCAAACTCCAGAGAATGTACGGAACTCAATTTCCAGACATTTTCCTGAGTTCCTGTCTTGAAACGCTCAGCTTGCCAAGCCTGATCTAGGGCTTTACCCCTCCATACTTTACCAAACCAAACCATCTTCAGTACCATGATGGAAACACAGTATTAGAGACGGTTCTTACGTTTCGTCCTCGATGTACTTGAGCAGTGTGAGGGCCTTCCTGTGGAGCAGCAGCAGAAACTGGGCCAGATAGGTGCTCCGCAGGGACAGACCCGGCTTCAGCATAAACACCTGGGTATGAAGCAGGATGTCAATTAATAGTCCAGGCCACAAATCAGCAGGAAAAACTTAACAATAATAATTAATACTGCCCCCCTATGTTCCTTCTTTGTGCTAACCTTGAAGAAGCAACATATTGTTGTTGATGTGAGAACAAATAGTAACCACGGATGACAAGATGTTACCCTCATTCTAATTTTGTATCACCAGGCTCTGGAGACTACATCATGGCATCACATGTTTCATGTATGTGCTGTAGTCAGCCATTGAGGTCATCTTAAACAAAACATGACTTAATTTATTTTCACTTGGTGATTTTACATAAAAAGGCTGAATGAATACACACTTTGGGTTTACTTTATAAATACCATGTTCATGTAGAGGAGGCTCAGTATCACTTATCTCTGTTTTTAAGAGTAAACTCCTCAGAGTTTGGAAGAAACATCATGATATATAACCATGTATATATACATATATATATATATATATATATATATACACGTGTATATACACATATAAGTACAGTATACATATACATATATACATATATACATATATATATATATATATATATATATATACATATACACATACACATATATACACATGATGTTTCACTTTAAGTATAAATTATGAAAAGTAGCTGTCTTCTCACCTCATCTATAAATGACTTCACCAAGGTGTCTTTGTGCATGACGTCCTGAAAAATATTACTGAGAAAAAAAGGAATGACATTAGATTAAAGGTTGGAACATGTAAAAAAAACAAGGACTGTGTGCGTGACTCACAGGTCAGGTGTGAAGGTTTCATCCGTGTAAATGACCGTGTCTGGAGGTATGTCCTCCTCGCTGTCGGTCTTCCAGAGCGCACTCAGCTCTGAGCGCATGTAGCGCCTCTGGTTGAACGTGTGCTCGTGGCACGGCGGCATCTGCTTCACGGTGTTGATGTCGACGTCAATGTGAGTGGTTGGATATGGTGAGTAGAGAACCTGACGGAAGGGCAGGACAAAGCTGCCTGTGGAATCCTGGGAATTAAACAAAGGGAAGGAAAAGACAGTTGGAGGCTCATCATCTCACTATGTGGTATGATGATCACCTTCACCAAGGAGGCTATATTTTCACCCGCATCTGTTGGTTTGATTACAAAACAATTACTGAGCCAATTTTCACAAAGCAAAGTGGAGGGGTGGGGCATGCACCAGCAAGGAACAAATTAAATTTTGATTTGATGAGAGGAAGTGGGCGGATCAGGAATTGTTTTATTAGTATTGTTAACATTGCAAGACCTTTTGAATTAAAGGGGAGTGTTGAGATGTTATTTTGTGTCAGATGTGTGATAACATGCAGTGTCATATTCGGAATATGGAAATAAAACTCACAAAGGGGGAATATCAGAATAGCTTTTGAAAAAACATGCTATGTAGGCGTCATGTGTGGGTTTTAATGTCTTATTTCATATCTCACAAGTAGAGAACGCCTGCTATCCTTTTGTTTCGTTTGTTTTCTTCTTCTGGTTTCACACTGCATGTATACATGGAAATGTAATAGTGTATGAGATACATAACAGAGTCAGTGTGTACCAGACTCGTGTTCTTAACGATCAGCTTTTTTGCTGCCCTTGTTCCTGTTTACCCACTCTGCCTCTCCCCTCAACTGTTGGGGAAATTCTCGTGTTATCCAAGGACATTCCCACGCTGCACACAGGAAACTATTTCGAGAGACGAAGGCATCAGCAACATTGTACTGGGAAAGTGAGACACAAAACACAAACCACGCTGGAGAAAAATCACGAGATATGCGTTACACGCTGCACCTCCAGTGACGGGTGTGCTTTTTTTAGGAAGTGAAGAAGAAATGTCGGAACGAGGATTCGAGAGCAGCTGTCCTCAGGACATTTTCTGCCTTCTACTGTAACTAAATGAAGTCGAGCTGTGATTTAGCTCGTTATGTGAACCGCTTATAAATTGTAAACATTAATTTTTAACATTTTAACGTCTGCTGGTCCATGGAAACATTGAAACAAAACAGGCTTCTTATGTGCCCCCATCACAAAAGTCCAGTGACCTAAATGTGGCCATTTCCTTCTTTATTGCTAAAAAATCAATAAAGAAGCCTCATCACAAAGTTTCATCAAAACCAAAATCACCAAACTCTACAATCTTGTGGAATGTGTTCATAATGACTCTTAATGACATTTGCATTACTTATTCAAGGTTTTAGAAGTGAGATTATTATTAACATTGCACAGTTGTTTTTAATGTTGATTTTGCACTGTTTTATACATATTTTTTCCACTGTATTTAATGTTTATTTTGCACAGTTTTATACATATCTTTTCCACTGTTTTTAATGTTTATTTTGCACAGTTTTATACATATCTTTTCCACTGTTTTTAATGTTTATTTTGCACAGTTTTATACATATTTTTTTCCACTGTATTAAATGTTTATTTTGCACTGTTTTATACATATTTTTTCCACTGTATTTAATGTTTATTTTGCACCGTTTTATACATATTTTTTTCCACTTTATTAGATGTTTATTTTGCACTGTTTTATACATATTTTTTCCACTGTATTTAATGTCTATTTTGCACCGTTTTATACATATTTTTTTCCACTGTATTAGATGTTTATTTTGCACTGTTTTATACATATTTTTTCCACTGCATTTAATGTTTATTTTGCACTGTTTGGTTAAGGTCAGATGTGATGGTATTGCATGAAGGACACAGCATACAAATCATAAACCGTTTTTGTTCACAAAGACAAAACAGAGGCAGAAAAATAACATCATGCACCTTAATTTGTTAATTAAAATATCAATATTTGCCCAGTCACACTGGTGCATTAAGTCAATAAAATGCATATTGTAATCTACTGATGCTTTATGTTTGTTGCTTACTTTAAGGACATTAGAACTTAGTCATTGTTTTAAATGCAGTATGTATTGCATTGGATTATTGTTGTGCAATTATCTGTGTACGGTTTCTGCCTCTGTGAAATAAGTTTAAAAAATGCCTGAGGGGGAAAAATGAGGACAACAGCGTGGGCAAGATCAAACAGGCAGACAGCACACAGACCAGTGACCAAGCTCGAGTTCAAACCACAATGTACTAATGAGAGGGAACTGGTGTGTCTACCTTTAGCAGACCCTGGACAAATAGGCCTGTGTCGTATTTGAAAGAAGAGTCAGCCTTACAGAGGCGGGAGCACTTCCTCTCTGCAGGAGTGAGGAAGAGGCAGAGGGTTCGCACAATCTAAAGAAAACAGTCAGAGACAGAGTTAAAAACTTAGCTTTCAGTCAAATAAAAAAGTATATTCAATAGATTTCAGGCAATGTTTTAGGGCATATTTTGCAAAATAAATGGAAAAACTTTATTTAATGAACTATTTGACACTGTAAAGGTTTGGAATCACGCTGTATCAGGTTTCTAGTTTTTAAAAGTGGACAGAAATTGAACAGCCTTCTGTTTTGTTTGGTTGTTGTTGTTTTTTTTCTCTTACTTTAGATTTGCTGCTAGTTGGATTAAAACAAAGGGAACTGCTGCACAATTTAGGACCATAATTACTAAAAAGCCACATTTAATTATAGACCTTAATCTGGTATTAGCCTTCAGCCTAGCTGTTAGAAACAAATAAAATCTTGATTTAAATGGTTGTCAATTCAGGCCTCAAGTCAACTAAACGACAGTTAAAGGTCCAGTGTGTAACATTTAGGGGGTTTTACTGGCAAACACTGAATAAACTATTCATCAGTATGTATGTATAATTAAGCCTGAAATGGCTTGGTTTTCAGAACCGTAGAACAAGCGGGTTATTTTAATTCAGGCAGGTATTTTCCTATTTACCTCGGTATTTGGAAGTCCTCTGTTACAATCTGCAGTGTCACCATTCTATAATCCCTGTTTCTGTTGACAGCTGAAGCAGCAACTTTGCTGTGTTTGAGATTCAAACTACTGACAAACCTGTTCAGAACAGTGTGTTTTTAAACTATGCAGATGGTTTACAAAAATCCTGTCTGTGTGCAGCCACTAATCCAGTAAATTTACCTTATTTACTTTCTCTGGATTGCTTCCCACGACTATTGAACAGCCACAAGTCTGCAGATGAGAGCTGATGGCCCTGAACCAAAGAGACAAAGGGTTGTAAATATAACCAATTAGCGCCATTGGCATTACTCTTACTAATTATTAATGGCAGCTTTTAGGAATCACGGCAGAGATAGATGAAGTGACTCCAGTAAACATTGAAGAGGCTGGAGGAAGAAGAGAAATGGCTCTGGTTAATGAGAAGTTACATTAGCCTAGTAATCCTTGTATGTACTTTTTACACATGTAGTTAGGATGACGTTCTCTCCCAATGACCATCCTGTATTTATAGGAATTCATTCATTCGATTGATGCTCGGGATGGGCATGAATATTTGATTATTTGTGTGCTGATACATTACTGTATACTACATAAAGTACTGTTAAAAAAATCTTTTTTTCCCCACAAAAATATCAAATTGATGCCAGCAGACAATATTGCATAATGCATAATGACAAAACTGTGGCAAATGGACAGTCAGACGGCTTCAGCAGCTTTGAATTTATGTGAACTGTCATGTCTCTGTGTTGTTTATCTGTCTGCATTGATAGCCATTTTGCTATTGCAAAATATTACTTTCAAGTAAAGACAAGAAGAAACAAAAGAATTCCCCCTTAGGGAGCAGCAGAATGACCTCCATTCACCTCAAACGTTCAAAAGCTCTGCAACCAAAAAGATACATTATAAGGAGGCTCATGATTTCTTTATCTTCTGGTCACGTGGTGTAACCTTACTACTCGTCTAGGCCTGAGTGCTGCAGGACGCATGAAATCATTGCGTTTCCATTTTTATTTAAAGTTAAAAGTTAAAGTTAGTTTTTATTAATCCCCTTAGGGAAAGTATTCCTCTGCATTTTGACCCATCCTAGAATTAGGAGCAGTGGGCTGCCACACTGAGTGGCGCCCGGGAGCATTGGGGGTTGGGTACCTTGCTCAGGGGTACCCCAGCCCTTTTTGGCCGGGTGGGGATTTGAACTGGCGAACCTCTGGTTACAAGTCAAGTTCCCTTTCCACTTGGCCACGGGCTGCCCAAAACTTTTAAATCTGTGGTGTTGTGCTGTAGAGTCAGGGGGAGGATTACCTCTGCGACATATCAGAAAAGGCAAAGCAAAGCTTGCATTAAAGTACAACTATGCAGGAGCTGTTACTAATGTAACAGCTTCAGAGTCATTGTGATGGTTAAATGACTTGCTGCGGGGAGATTGGGGGTTGTCTCCACTCCCCCTGTCATCTTTCAGCAGAAAACCAGGCTGCCGAGTCCCAGGTCTCGTAAGAAACACAGATTGTTTCACTTCAGCCTGGTTTTCACACTAAGGTTAGTCCATCTTAAGGTTTGAGAAAGATTTAACACACAACCTCACTCCAAACATAATGTGACCTGACACAAGCTTTGCTTTGAAACTAAACTACAATAAGCGACTGCCATTGTTTGCCCATCCCTGATTGGTGGTATAAATGAAATATTCCTGAGCTGACACTTTGTCATGTCCACAGATGATGGTGAACTAATCCAGGTCAGCTCAGAGCAACTGGGAGCTTTATTGTCAAAATGGACTTTCCAGACTGTCAACACTAAACAGCAATTTAGCTACAATCCTTTTCTCAGGAGGAACCTCCACTAAAGTAGAGAGCCATTACTCATCATTGGAAGGTTGATGGGTGTTAAACAGGCATTGTTCATCATCTGTCTCCATTTGTCTGCACTGGAGCGCTTACTTGTGGAGGAAATCCTCATGGCAGCTGTCCCCGATGTCATCATCATTCAGCACGGTGTCTTTTATCTACTCAGCAGGAGCCAAACAAAGAAATTAGTCATTTTGAAAATTGGTTACAAAAGAAACAACATTACAGATGGGCACTGTTACAGGCCCTGCCAGGAAAATCTGATTCAGAAACCGCAAGAAGATTTCTTGGGGAGGTTATTCTCTCCTTTTTTGTCACATTAGGGGAACAATGTATAGAACTACTCTGGATGGTAATCGAGGAAACATGAATAATTCAAAAGCTTTTGGAAAATGAGGCCATTTGAAAAGTTCAAGTGATAGAACAAAACCATGGAAATTTGCAAACATTTGCAACAAAAGGCAACTTGTTTCCTTTCAGCTTGTAGCTATAGCATTTACTCTGCATTCACTATAAATTATTTAAGTGCTAATATTTTTTGGTTTAAATAATGAATGAAAACAAATCTGAAAACTTAACTACTGTGTCAGTAAACAACAAATGTCCTTTCTTGTTTTAAAGTGGGCTCAAAGATGTTGTTGCTACCTTAGTGAAACAATCAACCAGCATGTGTGTGTGTGTGTGTGTGTGTGTGTGTGTGTGTGTGTGTGTGTGTGTGTTGCTCACATCTATATCTTCTTGCACACTGTGTGACTTCATAGAGGCCAACAGCTCCATGATTGGGATTATCTCCAGGCTTAACACTGAGATGATGTTGTAGCCCTGAGGATGAAGGGAGGAGGAAACACAACACAGCATATAAATGGTGTAACACGAATGGAAAACACTGTGGAGCAGACACTTTAGAGGTATTGATTTCATGCAGCATGTTCTCCAATCTGTTGATTCTACCACATTCACTACATTTGCCTTTCTAAAAAAGGTACAGAGAAATAAATAAGTACAAATAAATAAAAATGAAAATTACAACCGTTGCTGCTAAAACTTTACTAAAAAACTTTTAACCATCAAAAAATGTCCATTACATTTAAACCGTTCACACAGCCTATCAACTCCATACAACTCTCTGTTTAGATGTCATGTCACCCGGCTCATATTGCCTAGAAAACGTAATTTGTTTTAAGTCAAAACAAAATATATTCAAAAATCCGTGAACTCCACAAAGCGTTTATTCCACAGCTGCAGCAGAGAGCAGATTTTCATGTAATGTGACCTCGTCTGTGTCAGTTCTCTTGGTGTGTTATAATTATAAAATGTCTTTTACAATTTTACAATCAGCCTGCCCCTGCACTGCCACTACATACACGTAAACGATCCCTCAGTCAGGTCCGATAGTATTGCTTGACTGAGTCTGTTTTCAGATAGAGGACGTAGTAAACAAATATTGTTGTTCACGGAATATTGTTTCTGTTCATGAGGACCAAATAGAGGCAAAATAATATCAATAACAACAACAGAAAATCACCAAAACTTACACACTGGAGCTGTAAGTTAACAATCTTAGACCACAAATGTGATATTTGGTAAAGGACAGTGATGTTGTCTGGATACTAAATGTTTTGGTAACTACACCAATACTAAGAACCTTAAGTGAATACCAGTATCAACACAGAACAATCCATTCATAAATTAAGCAGTTAATAAAGAAATATTTTTCTTTACAACTATTATTGTTTATTTAGGGGCATAAATCTAGTTCATCCAGTGTTAATACAAGCAGTGGCACAAGAAGTGAATTTAGCTCTGAACTAGAGTATAAAGTATAGAGGACAGATCTCCAGCCCTCGAGTCAGCTGTAAGGGCTTTGACATAAAGGCTGATGATATATTTAGTTTCTCAAAATGTAACAACACAACTAACACAGCAGAGAAGATGCCAAACTGCAGGTGCGTCGGGCAAAAAATAAAGAACCGTGCTACAATATTTACGTCAGGAGGAGCAGTCTGACAAAAGGGACGCAGTAAAAATAACAATCGTGACAAACATGCAAAACACTGGAGACTGATAAATATACAGCAGAGTCTGCAACAGTGATGCATTGTAAAGCACTGTGCGTCAGCTTATTTTATCTGCCCTTATTATTATCATCTACTCACTAACTTTCTCTGCAGGAGATCTCAGATGTAATTAGCAAATGAACTCCTGTGTGTTCAAAGTGAGCAACTTAATTATTGTGCCAATGTTACTGCAACCCCAAAAGGATGAAACCATGGAGATAGATGACTTAATACCACTTGAAAATCAGGAGGCAAGGTTAGATAAGGTTTCAAGAAAATCTTAGAAGTAAAAAGGGTAATTATTGATTATTTTCTTATCAATATTTCTGTGCACTCCATGATTGAAGGGGCAGGAGTAAGACTATCTTATGTTACCTGCACATTTTAATTAACAGGAATACATTTTCATGATAATAATTAGGCAACATAGGTTTTCTGTCAGTTCAAGCTATTCCATCACCAATGCATGAAGCTAAAGGCAAAAACCATGAGGAGAGAGAAGAAAGGAAATGTCTCATATGACCCCAGTGTTCTTTCTCTGTACATTGCTAAAGTGAAAAATATTTAAACAACTTAAATTAATCTGCAGTAAAGTCAAAAGTTGAACTCAAATAACAGATACACACAACGTTTCATGGGTGAGTCTCTGTGTTTTTAAGCTGAGGTGCCGCTGTATGAAGCTACTGTTTCTCACTTTACTTGCACTGTGTGCTTCTTCAGCCTCGCCTGCTCAGTTGTGCACAGAAAATGCATTTCTCCACAGACATGAAAACAACTGTGCTATTCCAAGAGCCAGTCACAGAGAGAGTTGTGTGGAGACTTATTTAGCATTGTTTGAACTCATTTGACAATAGTTTAAATGTACCAGACATTTGTTTATATTTCCTGTATCGCCGCTAAAAATGAAAATTCATCCTCAGAAATAAAAAAAAACATCAACCAGCTATTGCAGGTTCTCTGGCAAATCTGCTTTTAGACTTACAAATAACGAATAATGTCTGGAACTCATCTAAATCTCATAATCCTGATTTAATAATAAACAGTCTGTGGGTGTGCTCTGTGTAATTCCCTCTATGAATCACTCACGTCTGTAAAATACCCATATATTATTATTATTATTGTTATTATGACTTGGTTATTTGTAGTACTGTGCAAATACAAAATAGAAACATATGAGCAGGAGTGAGACGTCAAAACATTGGGGGTACCTTCTGCATCCAAATGCGCCCCTTGCGGATGACGTGTTTTAGCCTCTCGACACAGATGGTGTGCAGAGGCAGGTAGAAGGCCAGCTCTGTCTGGGGCAGGATAATAGACAAGGCACATGTATTCTTGTCCCCCTTTAGCTCACCGTCAAAAATGAGAGACACAATGATGACTCCTTTTTCTGCCAGGACAAAGAACTTCACATCCACGGCGCCACATTCTGCACTACGCAGAATCTCCCCATTGAGGGTATGATTGGCCAAAAAGGTGACCTCTCCATCACTGAGGAACATCAGCTGGTCTCCCTTTGGTGCCCAGATGTAGCGCACCCGTGGACCCAGGATGTTGTCCCAATAGGCAAAGGTGGCAGCCAGCAAGGGACATTCACCCTCGACTGGTACTTCAGACTTTGCCACAGCAGGTGACTGGGGTGGACAGCCAGAAGACATTGGAGTGGTTTGAAAATTTCAACGCTTACCAGAAGTCTGAATGAAATTCAATCTGTATCAAAAGACAAACAAGACAGTTCTATTTATAGTAGCTGTATGTCACACAATAGACAAAATAATTGCAAGAGTGGGCAGGTAGTAAATACGCTCACAAGCTATATCGTGAATTTGTATAATCATCAGCAATAACAATTTTATATTCTAGAAAAAATAATAATGACGCTTCTTATCTTTTTAAACTGGATGCATAGGAAAGATGAAATAATGAGTGGCATCAGTTCACAAAGTTACCTTCAAACTATACATCACATTGTATAGCTAGAATAGAAATACTTATGTTACTCACTTATGTTACTTATGCTACTCATGTTCTCTGCTTTCCTTCAAACTAAAACTCGTGACCAGCTGGTCCTTCAACTTCCTCATGACAGGACTGAGTTAGGAAATAATGCTTTCAAGTTTCAGTGCAGCAGAGTCTTCAGATGTCAGCAGAATGATTGAAAACGGAAAGTGCATGCACAGCGTCGTCATTGTTGATGTTATATACCGTAGGTTCAGTAATGGTTTGGATGATTTGACTTTGTGTTGGACGACTGTTTCATTGTGAACGTTTGTTTTTATTCTCGAATTACTGCAAACAAAAACTCACCAGTGAATCATTTATATTCTTAATATTAACACATGGACTTTGTAAGGTGAAGGCTTCAAATAAGTCTAACGCTCCCTCGGTGCACTGGATCTTTTTTTATCCTCAGTTATATTTGAGTATTCTGTTGTGTAAAGTCAGTCAAATCAAAAAGCTGTTCATAGTGACATTAGTTGAGAAATAAGAGCATAAAGAAAACCTTAAACTGGTTTGACTCGTATTAAAACCCCAGTTTACCAGATAATAAATGATATGTTGCTGTCTTTGCAACCGGGCTACTACCGATGATTAATTATAAACCCTAAGAAAGTGTTAGAACACATTTTTACAGACGTTAACACCCTAAAACATTTCCGGTTGTGTGTAACCAGTTATTAGTTTGTAATAATGCTAACGCAGGGTTAGCTCGCTACGTAGCGTTAAGCAAACAGGAAGCTAGCAGACTTACTTGCTGAGTGTTCTTAAAGGACTTAAAGAACTTCATATGTTTACAACACGGTCATGCGTCGCATTGTTTTCATGTTGCTGCTCCAGCATCACGTATCGCTCTATTTATGATGATTAGCCAGCTGCATTTTTTTGGTGCTGTCTTGAATCCACTTCCTGAAACGTCAGTCGACGAAGTCGCACGTGAGTAGTTGACAGGAGGACACAACGCCCCCCAGCGACGGGGACATGGTACTGTGCGGAGAGTCAATGATGTCATTTTTAGTCAAGGCGGCCACCTGCAGAACCCGAGTCATTTAAATTCATTCACATGAAGCCTGGGAAATTTAAATGAATGTATCTGCAGGCAAAATTAGAATTAGTTCTTTTTAATGTCATTGTTCTGGGGGCGGTCGAGTGATCACACTGAGCCTTTTCACTGCACTATCTATCCATCCATCCATCCAGACAATGCAATTCCAACAACACCTCACTGCTGTGCTTCCTCTCCTCCTCCTCCTCTCCTCCACTGTAAATGACATTCAGTGTTTCCTGTAGCTGAGGAATGAGGCGTGACAGCACGTGTTTGTTCGTGTTGTTTGGTTGAGGATGATCCTACAGGCTGAGAACGGCTGCATCAGTCGCAGTTGTTGGATATTTGGTTGTATTCATACCACCACAAATATCTTCATACAGACTCATGCGGAAAGTTCACCTAATTTGCAGCGTTATATCCATTGGGCCCAGCAAGACACTAATGAGGTGGCTGATGCTGTTGGCTCTAAATGGCTTGTCAGCAGTCAAGAGATTAAATTGCATCTGCAGGCCTGAATTCTTCAAAACAGATCCTCCTTGTGTCGGTGAAAATGGTTTGTACCTATATAAGTTATGTTTGCTGGTGTCCTGTCTCCATCCTGAGTAGTTGTTATACATTGGCTCCCAGCTGGTGTCCATTCTCATCAGTCAGACTTTGGCAGCTATTTTCAATTTCGTCTGAGGCCACTTGTGGCTTCTGGAATCGAGGACTGCAAATCTCATAGGGTACAAACACCATGCAGCTATTTCCTTTTTAAAGCAGCTTACTCATGTCTCAAACCATCACTAGATTAGATTTTCTTATATTTAAATAACCCAAACGTTATATTTGCTGTTGTTTGTTTTTCATTACCATGACGATATTAGCATGTCAGATAATTAAATAATAATAATAATTAGAGTCACGATATCTCTCGCGCCATCTTAATCTAATGTCACTACACCGGTGTGTGAAGTATGTGAGGATGAAGAGAGAGGAAATAATCTTATTAGGACTAAATCTGCTCAACCTGTTGACACCTCTGTGTTTTAACGTTGGTCATTATGGTGTAACTTTGAGAGCTCAACCTGTTTTTCTCAGGTGGTTCTTGGTATAAAAAAGAAAATGTATCTCAATTACGTTTTTCTCTTTCCGTCCCGATGAAGACGCAGAAAGAGGTCGTTATTTGAAACCATTTTAATGTCAAATATAAAGGACATGAATGGACCCATGACCTGGATTTATGAAAGTGCCTTGAGAGGTGCCCCTCGTGTTTTAATTCTTTTCACCTTCAAAGATGAAAAGAATCTTCAAAGGCACCACAAGGTTCCTGGTTCAGTCTCGAGAAAGTCATTGAGCAAACACATCGGTCTTTTTGTGTCTCCTGCAGATTCTCCCTTGTGACATTTGGAGAAGAATTACCTGCATTATTTGGGCTCAAGCACCAGATGAGAATACATTTTGGGGCTAATGTCTGCATATTTCTTCCCAGACACCCACTGTGTGTGTTGGTATAACAATATAATATGGTGATAGGAAAAAAACCTTGCATTCCATAGATATCTTGTGGCTGCAGACTGCCACAAAGATGCAATCCGACTCTCTAACTACCCACAGTAAGAAAAGGCTCAGCCAGTAACCAGTTTACTGCCAGTGTAAGACACAGTAATGATATTACTTTGCCGCTTGCAGGTTTTCCTGCCTGAATTATCGTGTACATTGCCCACAAAAATCACGTTTTAGACTGAGAGGATCCACACAGCATTATTAAAGTCATAAACTGGGTCTTTATGATTATGTTAGACTCTGAATACACCATGATAAGAATACTAAATACAGTAGTGCTAAAGTACATATAAAGATACACTATAGGCAGGTTCTCTGTAAATGTAAAACCTTGGTTTTTGTTGTCATTTAGGTTTTAATGAAATCATTTGAGCAATGAGCCTGATACAACACCACATACTCCAGTATATGAAGCTGGCAAGGAGATAAAAAACGTGTCTTTATTCACCAACAACAAGCAACAGACAATGTCTGTTGATATGACCGTATACTTAGAACAGGAGAGCAAATCTTGTTTCCACAATTAATAGACATCTTTTAAAGTATTGAAGCAGTTTATTTCATTTATTTTTTTACTTTGATTAAAATATTCACATATAGCTTTACACTTTCTCTCCTCTGTTTGACAGCAGGAAGGCAGTGTTTCTTTCCTTCCATGTGGTAAACAGCCTTTTTGTGCAGTCACACTATTGTTCTCAGTTGTCATTTTAGCCACACACATTCTCTAATGAGTGAGAGGCAAATGTGTCTGTGCTGCCTTTTTCTTCTTCTCACCACCGTGTCCTTCTGTGAGCGTGAAAAATGACTGGTCACTTATTTAACCTTCACGAGTCTCAGCTCCACGTTATGACACATTCTCCTGAGTCACCGCATGAAAACAGTTCTTTCACTTTTACAGATGAATGCTCTGACCCGCAGGCTGATGACTATGAAAAGCTTATTTTATTTGTTACACTGTACAAGCATTTATATGAAGTGACAATGTTAGGAGCTTAGTTTGTCTCGAGTATCTATCTGACTCGTCTGTCAACATGTCTGACTTTATTACAAGAGTGGAATTTCAACATTTTATTTATTTTGAATTGAACATTTTATTGTCAATTCAAATCAATTACATCTCATTATAGTCAACCGAGCTCTAAGACAGTCAAATTAGCCCAGGGCTAAATCTTCATCACACAAAACCTGACTTTTTTCGACATACATTTCTTCTCTTCTAAACTATACAATCTTGTGTATATATAAATCTAATTTAGGAAATGTATTGTTCAATTTCCCATACCTCTACTACTCTTAGAGCACTTCATTATTGCATGGCATTGTTAAAGATAATATTTTACATTGTACTGCTTCTGCAGTAGTGCTTCCGACTCCCTTTGAGCTCAGGTAGTGACAACCATGAAGATCATGGGCATGTTCACACAGCGCTGCACGTCACTGCTTGTAAATGATGAGCGAGAGGAGCATGCAACAATGTCTCTGAAATGTGTTTATGACTCTGGAGCTGAAAAGAGAACGAGGAAAAGACAGACAGATAAAGGTTTGATAACGTAACGTCATTTCATGGATGTCAAGGTGATTTTGAAATAGGTAAATTAAGTTCCCTAATATGAAGAACATCACTAAATATCCTTGATATCCACATTCACTTATTTGTGTGAATAAATAGCAAATTATCTAACAATGTATAACTTATAAAATCCTGCTAATTAACCCTTTAACACTGAGTGTATCACAGATGACACAAGTGCATTACCATAATTATGCAAGAGTTTGTGCCATCAGAAAAATTCCAACAGTTTCTGAAAGCTGAGAAGTTGCACGTCAAAGTCGACGTGTTGTTATTATGGTAATCACACTTGTGCTGTTGCAGGAAGCCGGGGAATCAGCGCCTTTGTTGTCAGAGAGGGAAAAAGTGGGAAAAATATCTGTACATAAGTTTCCATATTTTGGCCTGTTTTTGGACATTGAGACAAAGACTATTTTTTTTAAATATGTTTTATACTGTTCAAATTTCAAATTTAATACAACTACAGTGTTCTTTGATTTTCTTCATTTTAAATTGTTAATACACTACTTTAACATGCAGTAAATTGTAAATAACTGCCAGACATTGAAATTTATTCTGGAAAAATGGGCAAAATCACTTACAGGACATTTTCTGGAACCTTTTATTGTTAAAATAAACAGACGGACGTTTTGAGGCTGAGGTGTTAAAGGGTTCAGCTCATGTTTTAACATCCGTGTAACACTAAGCATGAACTTGCTTCTCATTAAAAACAGTGGCAGAATAATGTTGGTAAAGACAGTGTTGCTGCTACTAACATATTATATTGCTTCCAGAATGGCTGCACAAAACTGCCATGATGTCATTTTATACACAAACATTCATCCTCTGATGTTTAAACATCGTCGGCGGACCGTGGTGTTCTGTGTCGGACGTCGCGCTCATGACTCTTCCAGTGACGACACTCTCTGGTCTCGTTGCAGCTCACCTGGAACCTCGACAGAGCAGGAACTAAAGAAGCACCAGGTACCAGGTTCTATCACTGATGGAAAAAGAAAAGATAATACAATTAATCTGGGATTTCACTAGAAAGAGAGTGAGCGCTGATCCATGAGCTCTGAGGAGTCACTTCACCTGTTCTTCACTGCATTAGTGTCACTGTTTCTGCTTAGTGAGACGTGATTGAGAGCAGAGACAGCACGCCGTCTCTTTTCATCTGCCATTAGACAGACAGACAGACGGTGCTCCTGTTTCCGCCCTGGCCTGGTACCTGATGCCCACAGACAACATCCATTTGGATCATTTTAACTCCAGTAAACCAACATGCCCACAAGAAATGGGGCAAAGCCTCCCTCCGAGCAGCCTCCAGGGCCTCCATGAATCTTAGCCTCCCTCATTCTGCCACCCATGCTCCACTGTCATTGTCAAATAACCTCCTGTTTCATGGGTCACATCTGAAAATATCACACATACGCACACGTGCACACACACACACACACACACACACACACAAAAAAACCTATTGTAAATGGAGAAGAAGAGCAGAAATGACACAGATGTATGACACACATATGATGACACAGATGTATGACACACATATGATGACACAGATGTATGATGATACACACATATGATGACACACACACATATGATGACACAGATGTATGACACATGTATATGATGACACAGATGTATGACACATATGATGATACACACACATATGATGACACAGATGTGTGACACACATATGATGACACAGATGTATGACACATATGATGACACAGATGTATGACACACATATGATGACACAGATGTATGACACACATATGATGACACAGATGTATGACACACATATGATGACACAGATCCAGGAGCTTTCACATTCATGACCAGGATCAGTAAAGGCTGATTCTGCCACTTCCAATTACTCCTCAATGTGTTTATTTTAAAGGGCAAAGTATTGTCAGGCAACTGGGCCGTAATAAGCCCAAAGCCTTTGTGTTGTTTCAGGGCAATTAAGCTCCAGGTTTGGCACAACAACAACAGTCTGTGTTGCCATTCATACGAGGGAACTTCAAAGTAGCTGATTTTCTCCTGCTCGCTGCCACAGGCCAATCATTAGAATGAATTTAAAAAAAAACCTCCCAAGCTACTGTATAAAGTGACTCACAGTCTCTGGAAGATTGTCAGATGTCACGATGATGAAGGAGCGTTTTAATGTCACATGGTATACAGTCTGAGCAGCCCTGTGTTTGATAGTCAAGAGTCGGGGGAAGGAATAAATGTGCACATGACTTTTTGTAACCATTGCCTTTTGTTTTTTCGCCACAGCCTTGTCACACCTTTGACTCTTTGTATTCTTCCTGTCCTGTGTTTAGTGAGCTGGTCCCGCCCCCTGCCACCTCTGCCTGCCTTTAATTTGTGCTCAATAAACTCCAGTCACTCTTTTTATTTGTGTGTCTCTGCTTCGTGGTCCACATATCCACCAATAATCAACACAACTGACCCTGTGGCAGTTTAAAATAAACAAACACATAACTATGAAAAAAAATATTTTCTTTGCATGTCCTAGAACTTTCTAAGGCAGAGGTCTCAAGTGACCAGTGACTTGTAACGCAGTCGTTTCCAGTGTAACTGAATCATTAGAATCAGTTCATTAAAACTTCCTTTATTTTTTAAAGCCTGAATATGTGACCTACAAACACACACACACACACCCAGGATGTCCATATAAGGAGCTGTGTATTATCATTTACCATGGGTGCACCTGCGGCACAGATCCGTGCCGTGTGAGCACCAAGGGTTCACTCCTGCTGTGTAAAAAGGACGGGTTACATGCAGAGGTCAAATTCAGTCTCACTAATTGGTGTGTGTGTGCAAAAAGAACTCAGTCTAAAACCACTTGTACCCAGTGACAGTCATATTTTCACTGCCTCTGAGCTCGGGGAGCACGTAGAGCACGGTCAGCAGTACGTGAGACCTAATGATGTCTAAGTATACCTCATACAAGAAACTTGAAGTGTCTGAAATCTGCCAGAGCCTCAAAAGTATCTGAGGTTTTCAGTCAGTTAGCGCTGAAGAAGCCGGGATTTTCCCCTGCACAGAAATAAAAGCCTTTTTTTCCTGCATGGACGATGTGAAGAGTTAAAACATCTTTCACCTTGAGCGAGCCTGGATCAGAGCGATGAGCTGTGACAACAGTGTGGCTCCATCTGGCTTTGATTTTTAATGCATCACTTCTGATTTCAGCAGGATTCTCATGCACACTTTTCATTTGCATGTTAAACTCCAGTGTCTCTTATTGTTATCTGTTAATCTGAGCATTTACTGAGGGTGATCTCTGGCTCAGAGGCACCTGTTAGCGTGCAGTCTGTGTTTGTGTGTGGGATTTCATGCCTCACAGATGCCCATCATGCTTTATTTGCCATGTTATGAGCTGTGAGCGCTTCAAACACCTGGCTCCGCCTCTTTTCCACGATGATATCATTTGTTGATAGCACTGCTCAAAACCTCTCACGCTAACATGCATTGCTATGCAAAACTGAGCATCTGCAGCTAACATTTGCTCATGTTCTGTGACTGAGTGGGCTGATGCATGATGACAAGGACATGGACGTGCTAATTTCAAAGCTGCCATTAATCCTGAACTCACTGGTGCAGTGGAAACAGTGAGGCTGTAATTACACATCAAATACAAAAGAACTCATGCTGCTGTCACTGAAAGCACCGTCTTGTGTCATTGACTGAAATCTTTGACAAAGTTCCGTTCTCTTCATCTCTCCAGCAGGTGGAGGATGGCGAGTGAAGAATGCCGTCATCTCACATCTGGATGGAACCGGTTCCACTGTGAGAATCACATTGTTTGATTTCTCTGTCCACTGCTGCTCACACTGAGGGGAGACATGCATGCACACCAACTCCTCGCTTGCCGAATAACTTCCAGAGCAATTGCATCTTGTCCATTATGCATTACTTACATTATAGGGTGATATGGTGGTGAGTTGTTTGACCTTGTACGTGTCAGATAAGGCAGTGGTTAACTTTTTAGAAATTCTCTGGCTTAAACGTCCAGTTTGTACAAACTAGTTAGAAACACGACGTAAACACTCTCTCACTTTCCCACTGTTGTTGTCTTTGTTGGATTATGCATCAGGTCCATGTGGGTGGAGCCATGTTTCTGTGTAGTAAACCTCCTCCTGTTCTGTTAGTATCTGAAAACTAGACAGGCTTTTATTCAGGCTTGATTTAAACTGGTCTATGACAACTGTACGTGGTATGTGTTCTTATTTTCTTTGCTGGAGTATTTTATTTATGATTGTACAGCATCTATCCATCTATCTATCTATCTATCTATCTATCTATCTATCTCTCTCTGTCTCTCTGTCTCTCTGTCTCTCCCTGTGTGTCCTCTTTCGTCTGCATCTCTTCTCTTCTCGCAGAGATCTGCTGTTTTCTGAGGTTGTTTCTTTGTCTTGTAGGTTTTTCTTGGTCCAACACCAAAGCCTCCTCAATCTCTTTGAACTTGTTTTCCAATTCCCTGTGCCTAAGTGCCAGTGGCAATTGCTGGGGCTGCTTTACTCAGAGCTCAGGCTTGTGCAGTCAGGCGTAGAATCCACTGCAAATCTGTGCACCGCTTTTGTATTTATTTATCTATAGTTTTTCTTTCTAATACTAATCCTATTGCCCTCCAAACAACAACAAGAAACACTGGCGTTTTTGATGGGTTTGTTTTCACCAGTCTGGTATTTGTGTGAATAAAAGCCATTTCTGGATGATGTGACGCATCGCAGTTTTCATTCCAATCAATGTTCAGTGCCAATGCATAAAACTGAGGTGTGAAACTTTCAGTTGCTGGATCAACACAAAGCTACAGAACACTCAAGTCATTTTTTAGACATAAACTATACAAAAGATTCTCCTTTCAGTCATTTGCCAGATCAGATCTGACAAACTCCTCACCCATTCACAGATTCTCCTGCTGAGGTCGGCAGCCCTGATCTTGCACGATTTCCTGCTTAAGCCTGGCCCACACTAGAGGATTTTCAAATCCGACTTGAAAACGTGAGACCACAGACACAACAACATTTGTAACCGATTTTCAGTGTTTTAATCCTGAGAAAACACAGACTGGACGACCAGTCAAGAAGCAGGACCACACACTTGGTTTTTCATCAAACGATTTCAGGGAGGAGATTCCAGGGATTTGGGATCTCACAGAAACTCATCTCGACCTAACCCTCAAAAATGCAAAAACCTGTGGATGCACTCGACAAAAGTATGCATCTCATTGGTTATTGCGGGGTTCTGCTCACGCCCCCCAATCGCTGTTCAGTTGTAAATATCAAACATGTTTGATTCTTACAATTTGAAATCAAGAGGACTCTGATGTGTCCAATAATCAGCCTAAAATCAGAAGTGCCCACGATATCTGAAGGGCCAGATTGAGACTGAAATCTGACCAGAGATCCTCTCGTGTGGGACAGACTTAACAGATGGTAGGGGAAGTGGAGACATCTCCAATCTCATTTAACCATTGATGTTAAATGGACTCCAAAGCTGTAAAATGAGGGTAAAAAGTCTGCATAGTTCCACTTTAACAGCTTGTAGATTGGCAGTAAAGTGGAGGTTAGATCTCAGTGTTACACACAGGCTGAAACGGAGCCAACAGCAACACAAACACACACACAAGCATCCATGAAAAGTTTCAGAAGTGAATTCTGCTGCTCAAAAAAAGCTGGTCCTGCAGCAGTTTGATGAGATGAGACTTTTTGCCCCCGTCTGTTCCCTGCGATGCTGGTGTATAAATACCAACGCTCCATCACTCAGGTTTGGTAGTAACGTTTGACAGAGCCTGTTTTCAGATGAAGTTCGCAGCATACCAATCGTGTTAAAGCGTTTCTGTTCACGGAGACAAAACCAGGGCAGAATAATAACATTAACATCAACAACAGCAACAAAAATGACCAAACGTTATGCACTGCAGCTTAAAGCAGAGTTTAGTGTGAGTAATGTCTGAAGCAGCTTTAGTCTGTCTAAGGTATCAGAATGCAACAAGAACAGAAAACCTTATTGACAGAATTGTCCAGAGTCTGGATTCTCCTGTGTCCTGTGACAAGATATTTGTTTGCTTTATTGTGTGTGTGTAGTTGTATGAACATTGTATGAACACGTTTACTGTGCATGTTGACGTTTTTCTTGTTGCTCTTATTACCATGGTGCCTTCAGTCTGCTCCGTGTCAACCCCAGTCTCATTTGTGCAGAGTTAAATCCCTCCAGACTTCCTTCTTATACACTGCCAAGACATTAAGGGACTCCCAGTTGTTTCCAAACAGTGACAGTCTTTGGAAGCGGGCCAAGCCGAGGCAGCCGCGTGGGTTTCCCCGTGCATCTTTTACTCCAGATCAAACAATCAAACAGACAACATGAAACATGGAGCACTGCTACTTATTCCACTCATCGCTGCCTTTTTTTGGCGGAAAGAGCTGAACAAGCTGCAATTATTCAGGCGGCGTCTCTGCAGACGTGCTGGAAGTGGCGTTCTTTCATCTGGGTGCTCGGTGCAACTCGCTCTCAAGCACCTGCTGCGGCGGGGATGCATGTATGTATTTAGGAGCGAGTGATTCTTGTTACCCTGATTCACTTTAACGCATCATTTCATTTGGCAGTTGGACAAAATGAATTCAGCATCATTGTTGAGTTGTCATATTGTCCACAAATTCCCTGGCAGACGGCAGAGCCACTCATCACCTTCTGCATTAATGATTATCTGTGCTGTGCTGTGTGATAATGAGCCAGAAGCTCCGTCTCTAAGATTTACTCCACATATAGGAAGAGTGCGCTGCATATATTGGATTTTTACTCCAGGTGTTTCAGGGCTAAAAGTTATAAAAATGTTTAAACTTTCATCAGCCAATATCTCACGGGTTTATCTCCTCCACTTATGGCTTGACTGTGCTGGTAATTGCGTTCAGCCCCTCAGGTCCCCCTTCATTCATTCTGTGTAATTAGCTCTCCTGACCCTCTGAGCCGGGCCGTGACCTCTTCATTTGCTAAAGGTGCTGACTTCTGCTTCATCCTCTGACAGCTGGCTGACACGCGGCTTAAGGAAAAGGAGGGATCGTCCGTCACACGCGTGGGTATGTGTTGCATTTTCAAATGTTTTTTTACTTAATCAGAAGCAGATGTCAGCAGACTGCACGCAGCACGCAGCATCATGTTTAAATAGATTTGTGATCCCGGTGTAAATGGAGCTGCCTTCGGCCAGTCCTCCAGAACGCACCACACACCAGATTTACTCGCTGACGAGAACAGAGCCGTGACAACATGACAGTGCCTTGTGAGAGCAAATTCCAGTTGAACAATGGGTCTATTTAAAGCTGACTGGGAGGCTTGTTGTAAGGAGAATTAATGTTTGAATTAATCAGCACCTAGCTTTGCCTTTCTTCCTCTGTGATTTAGTGTCCACAGGAGGAAACAGGGCACTGAGTCATAACTCACAAATTAATCATTCATAATCATCAATCGAGGAAACACAAGAGGAAAAGGTGAATTAACGGGCACTGATGACAGACACTGACGTGTTAGTGACGTGTCAGTCTCTCTCTTCCTGAACAATCACACAAAAGTGCTGCTCAGTATTGAGCTGTAACACTGCTGCAGGGCCGGTGTTCATGCAGCGTGCCAGTGAAGCCCAGAGGACATCCCATAATGTTACTGTAATTCTCTATGGCTTCAGCACAAATCACAGCACATGGCTCGGGGCACCCAGCTGTAATGCCACATAAAAGCACAGTCCAGGCTGACACAGCTCTCTAAAGCGACGTCACATTCACACTTTCTTCTGCTTTTCTTCTGCCCTGAGCCTCTGAGCAACAGTCCATCCACAGCCCATGGTGTGATGCTTCTCTGCTGTTATTGTGCTCATCTTTCTCACTGTACCCCAACGCTGACACTTGCCACGAGCTGTGTTTTAATGTTCCACAGAAGCTCGATGAGCCGCCCCACTTTGAGCAGTGTATGGGTTAAATGGTGGTGGGTGTGGTTTCACTCCGTACCAGTTTGAAACAATTGGATTTCAGCTTAAAAAAAAGGTAATGCTTAAAGGTAATTACAGCTCCTGAAGGTTGTTTTTCTGTTGGTTGGACATCGACAACTCCATACTCAACCATCACCATCTGCACTAAACTAGCAACAAATGGAGTGATTTACTGTTATAAACCTGAGTAGTAAATGGAAGAAAGGCGTGAGCTTCATCTGACTGTATTTACAGCGGACAGAGAGAGAAACAGGAACGAGCTGTGGATGTGCAGTGCAGCTGACCGTGTGCACAACAATCACTGCTGCACTGCACTGTTGTGATACAATGTGTTGTTCATTCACATGAATTTAGTCACTGTTAATCCTCGTATATTCGCTGTCTACAGGACCTGCATCTTCAGATTTTTCCACTCTCTTTACAAGTCTCTGAAAATGCTGTTTCCGTGAGGATGAAATGTTACTGTGACTAAAAAAGTGTATTCAACGACATCTTTCATCTGATTTGCACCTGTGCTTATCCACCAGTGTAGCGTCAGCTACAACTCCACACTTGGACCAACAGTTGAAATAGCACATTTCCAAACTGTAAATAAGTGTTAAGCGCATTGTCTCTAAATGTATTTTTAACTCCAACATGAATGTGTTATTTTTGCCTTTCAAAAGTCACATCAAAGCAAAGGGAATGTTTTCATCTTGTTCTCAAAAATGATGCTTGCTTCTGAAATTCACAGCTGCAGAGATCAATCACTGCACGCTTCAGACCGAGAAACTTCCAACACAGTAAAAGATGCCAAGCTGCACTTTTATAGGCTGTAAACACAATTATAAACCCGCAGAACCATCTGCTTCACTTGTCCATGTTTTGCACCATTAGGTAGATGATTACTTCTGGTCTGAATGTGTTTCTTTTTTTCTCTCCTCCAATTAAATCCATCAGGAACGTATGTTTTTATGTTTTGTGTTTTCTGTTGTTTGCATTTTTTCTTTTGTTTCTCAGTTCTGTGCACACGCTGTATATTTAATGTCTTTGCATGTATGCATGTTTTGTTTTGTCATTTTTATGTGAGGAGAAGTTTATGATGGCACCTGTGTTGATGGACGGTCTGAGGAGAATTAGATCAACTCTGTGGCTCTCGAGCAGCAGCAGCAGCAGCTTCTATTACAACAGTGCAACACCAGCACCATCAAACGCAGGCAATAACACTGCACTTTTACAGCTCCTCTCTGAGGGCCTTCTGCGGTCCAGCGTGGCATGAACCTGCCTCAGCTGCAGGCCAGCTCGATTAGTGACTGACCTTTCATTATCGTCTGTACATCATCAGCCAGTCCCAGGGCACCAGAAAGAGCCACTGCACCAAATTCCAATACTTTTTATCGATTTGGGGTTACTGTGAATCCTGCATCAAACCAGAAACAATGTCTGCAGGATCCAGAAAGTGAAATGTAACTGTGATAGTGTCTGGTGACACACAACAGGCACCAAAGAGAGCACGGAATAGCAGGATTTCAGTAAGTTGTCTTGGTGCTGGTTTGAAATATGATTTTATAGGACATTTAAATGAGTCTCCTTAGTGTACTGTCCCCGGACTCACAACAACTCTGTGGGGTATAACTTATATTATTATTACTCACTTAACAGAGAGTTTCCTCTTTCACTTTATTATGAACTAAAGAAATTCTCTGTTTTTTTGAGGGTGATTAGACGACAAGTGCCAAGAATGATGTGTCGCCCAAACTCAGTGATATGACTTTTATTACCTGTCATGTTCAGTTTGGAAATAGAACAGGATTCCTGTCTCAGATCGGGTTAGGGAAGAAACATAAGAAAACGTAGACTTTACTTTTGAGAGAGTAGAACTCTTGGTCTAAATGAAGGTGCCTGGAATAATGTTTTTTGAAGTTGTCTCGCTTTACTTGCGCTGTGTGCTTCTTCCTCTTCTCCTACTTGGGTGAAGTGGAACTTTGGGGCCGCAGAAGTGTTATGCAGTGAAACTACTTATAACGGGGCCCCATGGTGGCTGTAACAGTGGTGAGCTGCATATGAGGTGGCTTGGTTATCATTGTAAATGTACCCGTGGGGCCCCCAAGAATTAGCCTGCTATGTCTGTTCTGTTGGTCGCCAAAGACTCAGGAACAAAACAAAAAGTGCTTTACTGAGAGAATCAGAGAGTGAAGAGGAGCTGATTGGATTAATTAGCATTGTGTGAAATCCATTGGCAAAGGTCTGATTGTAACAGACATTCAACTCACATCTCACCAATGTTTTTTTCTAAATGCATTATCTTAATTCCTTCCCCAGGACTCTAAAACCCCTCTAAACACAGATCCCAGCAGCCTCAGTTGTAGTGATGGATGGTAAATCTATCAGGGAGATAAAGGCAGCATCATTTATCCCTTTATCTATATTGGACTCACAGCATAATTACTTAGTTCCAGCCTGATGAATGTTTTAGAAGTAGAAAATACAAGTTCATCTTGATGAACTTTCTCTAACCCTGACTGCAAAATAAAGAAATAAAAACAGCAGACAGGCCGGGACCGTCCAGCAAGTCTAAAATCTCATTGTGTGAATATCTGTAAAGCTGGACCTCAGGCGTGGTGAAGCTTTAGCTTTAGCTGAAGATAAAATGAAAGAGAACCTGAGTGAGGTTCAACAGTGATGCTGCAGCAGCAGCGGCGGCTCCTCCACTCTGACTCGCTCTCTTTGATGCAGTTGCAAGGTTGAGACAGATTCTTTCGATTCTTTGAAGCTCCCTTATATGATGGATGAAATTATTCATTTACTTGTGCCTGAGTGTGAAAACTGCTCCTCCATCAAACACACAGCTCAGCAGTTTAATTCACTTGTAGTGCCAGAGCCGTATATATACGGCGGTAAATGCTTTCAGAATGAAATCAGAGATGCAAAACAGAGTTTATTCCGTGTGGTTCTTTGCCGTATCACAGTTTTCAGTTTTAAAACAGACGTCCCACTGTTAACCACTATCATGATGCAGACGTCCCACTGTGTGTCGAAACTAGACAGAAATAGATTCATTACATTTCCTCACCACTGATTACAGCACAACCTCAACAGAAGGGGAAACTGTACCAAATCTAATAAAAGGCTTTTTTTAGGGACTTTGATCCGTTCTTCTTAACATGACATTAGCAGCCGGAATATTCCAAGTGAGCTTTCACACATACGACAGTATCGTTTTTACAACTAACATCAAGTGCTGTCTGACAGAGAGGAAACTCTCTGTTTGAGCAGGAAGTCAAATTAGCATTTCCTTTTATCTGTTTGTCAGCTGAGGAAAGCAGCTGCTGAGAGCTGTTTTCTGTGATGCATGTAGCCTATAGCAGCATATATATATATATATATATATGCTGATACATCATGTGGAGTGAAAAGCTAGACTATGAGGATGTGCACAGCACACAGTAAATACACGTAAGAAATCACAAACCAGACTTTAGGAGCAACTCCAGGACTCTGCTGCTATTAAGTCCAAACGAGAAGACTTGCACTATGTGGGAAAGGAAGTGGAGACGTTAAGTGTGAAGGAACATTATGTGAGGAACACTCTTAGCTCCGAGGCTGCAGCTGTTCTTTTGCTTTTATTAAACTGATTGTTTAAGTTGAAACTGATTACGTTTGCCGTCTTCTCATATTATTGTCGCCCTATACGTCGTCTCTGTTATCAGATGTTTGCTGTGAGATATTAGATGTTTTCCAGACTGAACAGAGACCAACACATTAAACACTTTGAGAGAAAATCCTATAAAAGCAGACTGTCATTTTATTGAGGGAACATAGTATTTGGACACAGCTGTTAAGTGTCAGGTGTTTCACTCAGGCTTTGGGCTCGGCCTCGTATCTCGGATGAAGGACAATACCAAGACATTTTAGACAATGCTGTGCTTCCAACATTGTGTCCCAGTGCACAAAGCAAGGACTATTAAGACATGAAGAGGTTGGTGTGGTGGAACTTGACTGACCCGCACAGAGCCCTGAGATTGTGAGCCAGGTCTTCTCATGCAACATCAGTGCCTGACCTCGTAAATGCTTGCCATAGAAACAAAAGTGGTGGAATCTGTTAAAGTACTGACTATGCACTTGAATTTTGCTTTGGCACAGTCCCTGTGATGTAATGGTCAGACATTTGTCCATATAGTGTAAGTTTAACTCGATGTTATGTTTGTATTAATAGTGAAATGTTATGTAAAAAACAGTCATGGGGCGGAGTCATCATTCTACCAGAAGGTCCAGACTTTGATCCCAGATCTGTGAAACCAAAGCTGCTTCTGCAGGCAGCATCTTTGCATGCAGATGTTTCATTATAGATGCACTGTGTGAATTCATGAATGGCAAAACTGTGAACTCTAAATACTGTACTTTTAGGAAGGTGTGGAAAGAAAAAGCTTTTTCTTATCAACTTACAAAATGCAGAGTGAGCTAAATCCACCTTTGCTTCCACAACAGCAGCAAATACACTTGCACTCAGGCAGGTAGGTTGTTCCAAACATCCCTGAAACCTAAGGTCAGACACCTCCCCGATGGTACTGCATTATGGGTAAGTATCTGCTTGTATTCCTCAGCATTAAGGACACCATTAATCCTGACCAAATCCCCAACTCCAGCCCTGGACTTTGAAGGAACCTCCGCCGTGTTTCCCTGTCTGTGCTTCTGCAGGAAGTCATTATTGCACTGCTCTCCAGCTCTTAGATAAACAAACTGCCTTCTGATGCAATCTTTTGACTCATCAGTCCAGAGCCTGTTTCTTATGTTGTTGTGCTTGTTTTATTTGCTGCAGTTCTTCCATGAAGACCACGTCTGAGCAGACCTCTGGACCTGGTCCCGCAGCTTTCTGCCACTTCTGAGCTGATGGCACAGTGAGACATTGTCAGATATTTGAAGGGAAATAAGCATGATGTGTCTTTTATCTGCCACACTGAGTTTCCTTGGCCGACCACTGTGTCTACGGTCCTCAGCTTTTCTTTGTGCTTCTTCAAAAAAGCTTGAAACCGCAGTCTGCTTTGAAACCTTTGTCTGGGAGAGACCTTTCTGAAGTAGCACAACTGCCTTGTGTCTTGCTGCTGTTCTCAGCCTTGGTAGCAGAGTCTGGCTGTTCCTCACTCAATTTGAAGCCTCCTACTCAGCTGTTTCTCTTTCTGTTAATGACCTTGCTGCAACCTACATCATCATTAGCACCTGTTTGGTATTTGGTTTGTCCCAAAAAAAACCAGACTTTGTGCAAGTTTACTGATAAAGATCGATGCCTGTTTGAGTGATCACACCAAATATCGATTTCATTTAGATTTTTCTTCTGTTACTGTTTGGTAAATTGATAAAAAAAAAAAGTAAAGCATTCTTACTTTACACTAGAGCTGAGTCTGATGGGACTGCCATTAATAGTGTTTGGACTTTATGAATCCGCCATGATGACCCGGGTTAGTTAAGGATCAAGGATCCTTTTACAGAGAATCAAACTGGACGCACAAAGGACTGTGGGTACTTTTAGCTGCGGTGAGGAGACACACCATGCATCCTTGTAAATTCATAGTCCTTTGACTGATGACATCACGTCCTTGAAATTCAACCTTTTGAGGATCCTTTCTTAAATCGGAGAAGCAACACGGAATAGACCACATTTGAATGAGAGGGTGGAGCTCAGGAAGAAGCAAGGCCTGGATCGTACCAACTGATCCTACTGAGCCACGGCCTCAAGCGCATCCTGCTTTACATCATCTAATTTAACATTTAATTGTTCCATCCAACATCATGTGGGATCTGAGAGTCGCAATAAGACCAAGAAGTCCTGAGAAGAATGTTTACTGATGACATTAATCAAAGACTTACATACACCAGCTGGAGAATCAGGTTTCAGGCATCACTTTCCAGACCATTTTTTAAACAAATATATATGTATGTATGTACAGCCTGTGATAAATGTGTGTAACTTGTATGGGAAAGATAAATCATCTCCTCTTTTATTAGCCCTGAAACCCTTTCATACAGGACACATACAAACAGCCTGCAACAATCCAAGGACACGGAAACACACTTCACACTTGTGCTGCCCACATGAGGAAAAATGCCATAAACCCACTGAGTGGATACAACAAACTCTTTACTATGTGACATAATATAAAAGGCAAAAGTCAGGACAAGGTTGGTAAAGTCAGGACTGTACTGTATTCATACAATACTTAGGGACAGAGATATATAAGTCAATACTTTAGGGACATTTTGAAATATCATATTAGAAGTAATGATTAGTCATAATAGTAGAATACATACATAATTTAAAACATAAGTTACAGAGAAGTCACTGAACAAAATTTAAAGTAGTAAAACTCAAATCTTTGGGGTATGATTAAGATTTATTTGAAAATATACCCATAAATTTGTCATATGAAAACAATTATACAACCTTTATCACAACAAGATCACAAAAGTCTGACACCCACATCCCCGCATTACAAATAATCACCATAAATGTAGCGTTTCCCCCTTGAACATTGAAAACATTGTCGAGAAAAATAAACAAACAAACAAACAAACACAAGTTTCCACTACAACTTTCAAATTACCATCGAGTAAATTCGTCAAAGCCCTGGTGCCCCACAGTAGCTTGAAGTGATGCGATCAAAGGAAAACGCAAGAGGGGAGAAATTCAACGTATAAATCCATGGAGCTCAACTTTGTCTTGTCTAAAAAACGGAACTGGCCAGTAAATCTTTGCCACTGCATCTGGTCACTGACTGTTTTATATCATATCAAGGGATCTGTGTGGCAGCAAAATCTGCCCATGATTTACTACGTTATAGAATGGGGTTAACATGCCATTTCTATAGCTGGAAGCCTTTCCAGAGCAATAACACCGCTGACAACTGTTAGTCCTCTGGAAAAGTGTCTCGCAGAGTTGTAAAGTGAGCTCCATGCTGTTTAGAAAAATTCATGATTCATGGACCTATTTCAAAATGTATGCAGCATTTCTCCTCAGTACAATAAATGTGATGATTTTTGCATACAAACATAAAGTAGGTAACCCATTGTTTTTTTTTGTTTGTTTTTTTTTACTCAACATTGACAGAACTGTCGTTTCGATGACTGAACAAGAACAAAGGCCTGGAAAAGAACGCTCTGGACCCCCATCGTTTGTTTTTCATTGTTCCGTCCGACAAGAAAGGCAATGCGTGCACATGCACAAAGAAACACACAAATGCAACATGCGCACACTGATGCACTCACGCATGCGCGCACACACATGAACACAGCACACGCCCCCTTTCACACTGCAGCTAAGATGGGTAACAGACAATTTTCGTCCCGACACGTCGCGGCGGTGATCGCTCTACGCTTCCCCCCGTTCACCTGGATGTCACGGTGAGTCGACAACACTCATCACGTCACCACTGAAACACATGCCCAGCACTAGAATCACTCCCATATTGATATGTTGGTTATAGTTTTATATTCATTGTACTTGTATGAGAACATTATTTCATATAAACACGTCCACAGTTTCATTTCATCACTTTTATATTCACACTAAAATCACCGTCAAATTGACACCCACTATGATAATACACCACTTTCGTTTGTCACAAATCCACTGTGCAATAGAAAAAAGAACCCACTTGTTTTTTTTTAAACTGATATGTGTGCACCGTGTTGATGACGCAGGTGTCCCGTGTTATTTTCAAATCATTTTCATGTTGACGCGTCTCGGGCCGCTCGTTTCTGTCACCTCGGCCGCCGCGCCGTTGGATTTGCGAGGAACGTATTCGATATCAAAGTTGTTCCTATGGCGTCCTTTCCCTCGGCTCCAGGCGAACAGAAGCAGGAAGCAGAACACCACCACACCGAGGAAGGACAGGCAGCCCATGGCTGTAGATATGATGATAGTCTTAATGTCTATGGGGACTGTCATGTTGTACAGCACTGTGCCGTTCCCCGATGTGCTGTTAGAGTCTGTCTGATAGTTTGAGCTCCTGTTGCTATAGTGAGATCTGTCCCCAGTGCTCGTGCTCTTCACAGCTAAAGAGGCTGACAGACTCGCGTTGCCAGCAGGGTTACTGGCAATGCACAAGTACACCCCGCTGTCATGCAGCTCCGCAGCCTTGATCTCCAGGGTACCATCTGCTCGGACTTCCACTCGTCCGCTGCTCTTGGCTGTGATGTAACGTCTGTGAGGTGTAATCCAGACGACAGCGGGCCGCGGCGCTCCCTCGGCCGTGCAGCTCAGGCGAGCGGGCTGACCCTCGTCGGCCATCAGCAGCTGTGTCGTGTTCGGTCCGATCCGTGGTTTCGAGCAGGTCATGTACCTGGACACCAGGGGCTCCTTGAGGTCACGCAGAGTTTTCCCCACAAGGTGCTCGGGGGCACTGCACACAGGCTGAACATCCAGGATCTGCAGGGAGGGGGGCTTGTGGCTGTTGAGCAGCCAAAGCATCCTGCAGTCACACACTAACGGATTTCCTCCCAGACAAAGCCTCCGGAGGCCGTCTGGTGAGGAGAACACGCCCCTCTCCAGAGAGTCCAGGCGGTTCTGCGACACATCCAGCAGTTGCAGAGATTTCAGGCCCACAAATGCAAGAGGCTCAATAGAAATAAGATGAGACCCTTGGAGGCGGAGCTCCAGCAGATGTGGGAGCAGACCCAGTTCTCCCTGATGGATGTGCTGGATGCGGCAGTAGGACAAGTTGAGATGTGTGAGGTAGGGCAGGTTGCGCAGTGCAGCGCCGGGGAAGGCCGACAGGTTAGTGTTGGTTATAGACAACATGGTGAGGTTGAGTCCATGCAGAGAGAGAGGAGGCAGCGCGTCCAGCCAGGGCCAGTAATCAATCTCCAGACGCCGGAGATGAGACAACCTCTTAAAAGAGAAAGGCTTTAGAAAAGTGATGCTCAGGTAGCGCATGCGTAGCTCCACCAGATTGTGCAGATGTGCCAGAGCATCGGTCGGGACCACTGTCAGATTGGAGCGTTCCAGGATCAGAATCTGTAGTCCGAGTAATCCCATAAAGGCTCGCTGAGAGATGAAGACTAACTCATTATCACCGACCTCCAGCGACGTTAGCCTGCGCAGGTCTTGGAAGGCATGGTCCAAGAGAACCACCAGTCGGTTGTGGCTGAGGTCGAGATGGGAGAGGTTGGTCAGACCTGACAGCACACCAGCAGGAACCAGCTGCACCAGATTACTACGGAAACTGAGTGAGCGGAGAGAAAGCTGCGAGCGGAAGGAGCCGGGCTCGACCACACTGATGAGGTTGTCGCTGAGGTCCAGGTCCTCCAGCTGCTGGAACGAGGAGAAGTTGTCCGGCGTGACAATGCGAAGTTTGTTCTTACTGAGGTCCAAGACGCGCGTCTCGATGGGGATGCCTTCAGGGATGGTGGACAGGCGCTTGCGGTGACAGCTGACCGACTTGCTTTGGGCAGAGCACTCACATCGGGCGGGGCAGCTCAGAGCTGAGCTGGCCAGGAGAAGCAGCAAGGCCCCGCCCAGGAAGAGGTGGTAGTGATGCTGGGCTGGGTGTTGCATCTCTCCTTTACCCACGCTGCCCTCTGTCATGGCCCGGCTTCTTATCCACACAGAGCACCATCACGAACGAGCCCTGCAAGACAAGAAAGACACAAGTGTGAGATTCATCTCAACTCTCAGCGTCTCAACACAAACCTTTTTACATTCTCAACCTTTTACTCGTCCTGTCTGCCGACACTGCCGAGTCTCTTCCTCTCTTAATGAGTTTGCTGGCGATGAGGTTGTAAATGAAATAAATTCACAGCAAAGCAAGAAAAATGTGAGCGTTCATCAGAGTGTTAGCACTAAAGGTTGCAGGCTAACTGAGGATGTTTTATAAGGACGTGAAGATGTTTCAGCTCTCCGGCGAGAAATGACCCTCGTTAGTGTGTGTGTGTGTGTGTGTGCGTCACACATAATGACATGAGGTGGTAAATGGAACATTTCTGCGTCAACAGCGAGCACAGCTGCACCTGCCAGGCACAGATAACCCAAATAGGATGAGTGGAAACAATCAGCACTGCAGCTAACAATACTCTTTTCAACTGATTCAGCTTTTGATTATTCTTTTTTTTATTCACCATCTCCTTTTGTCAGTTGACTTTCACAGAGGAGCAAAGAAAAGTAGATAAATATGAACAATTTTATTTTAATTTTATTAATGAAAGCAGCTTTAACATATGACACATACATGACTCTTTTATAAATAATGATCATCGTTTCATGTTTGGTCCACAGAACGTCGTTAATTATCACACAGAGGTCGTGTTTATCTGCGACTGTGCATCACTGCGCATCAATATGTTCAGTATGCAGTCGTCAATAAGAAAAGAGCACATAGACTGTTAAAAATAACACACGCACACATTTACATAATCATCATTTTCCTCATCGCTCTCTCAGCTGACATTCACTGCTTCTGCTCTTGCATTAGTTCCTTATTTTTCTGACCTTTTTCCACAGCGATCAGTTAAATCCACTCGACTTAAAGTCAGTTTCACTGTGGAGCGACGCCACACATGCCACACATGCCACACACGCCACAGCCACTGCTCGTCTCAGTGACTCAAACAACACTGACAGATGATGATGATGACGATGGTGAGAAAAGGTCATGTGTTATGGTTTCTCTTAATGCTTGACGTGCTTGGATAAGTGCACATATCTGCACAACTGTTTGACTCACTTTGTGTCTTTTCTCAGTGTAAATGCACTGGTTCATCATTTCCTCGTATGTGCACGTGTGTATTCTGATTCAACTCAAGACTAAAACATGAATAACATTTGTATTTGATCACATAATTGTACATGTGTATGTTCCAGTTACTGTCGTGATTCTCTGTGTACGCTCATCTTAACGCTGAATTTGAAGCCAGCGCCGCGTTTTAATTGTGGAAATAATATGTTTAGCATATGAAGGAGTAAATAACATCTACAGTGATGTGTGTGTTTTGTTTTCTCTGTAGATTCTGGTTTTCTTTTACATTTCATATACGAGAGCAGTGATTCCCAAAGTGCGACACCGCGAGGGGACTGCAGGTGGGTCGTGAAAGGTCAAATATAAATAAATAAATATGTTTTTGCAATAGATTTTAAATCAAGGCATTTAAATGAAGTTATCTGTCTTTTATCTGACCTCGTACAGCAGTAATACACAGTATATAGCAATATTGTGACTGTTGATGGTTAACTACACACTCTGTTGTGAAGCTAAACCTTTCAAATATTACATGGAGCAAGTGGACAGATTAATAATCTGCAGTGCATGTTTGTGAACAGGGTTTGTCTCAGATGTGATTCAGATGGTCAGCTCATCAGCAAACACCGCAGAAGCCTGTTAATGAGCCGTTTACTTGAATCAGGAGTGTTGGAGCGAGGCAGTGAGTCCCCAGAACCAGGGTTTAAAACAAGAAGAATTAATATGGAGGAATTAGTCATCCAAGTCTCGTGTGTTGATCAGAGTCGTGATTTCAAGGTTTGAGGGAGGATTTTTGGGAATGTTTTTCCTCGTGGAAACATCCCATAGTAACTCCCAGCTATACCGCATGTGTGTGTGAGTGTTGCAGGAAGAGGAGGTAATGACGGGGCAATGAGGAAAACCAGTTCAACTGTTGAACATTATGTTGTGTGAAAGCTCAGGCCGGCACAGACCTTGACAGAAAACCCGCAGCCACAGGTTGCTGAATTGACAGATGGCTGCGCAGACAGACCTCCTGACCATAATTGCCTCATTACCAGTACTATCTGTATTCTGCTCGTGGCTATCTTTGCCAATTAGGTGTGCAAAACATTAAACGCATCCATGAGTGGTGGAAATTTGACTGCACTCCATCATAAATCCCAATAAAGGCAAAGTGAAAATGCTCCGGATATGAAAGGTGTTTGGACTGATCTGTCACTCACACAACAGTGTGATCCTGCACATGTGAGCACGCATATTTTACTTTGATAGACAAGGGAGTCATACTCAGAACATGGCTGAGATGAAGGAGCCACGCACGCACACGCACACGCACACACACACGCACACGCACACACACACACACACACACACACACACACAAACACTTATTCCTTCCTCTGCTCCGGCTCAGCAGCATCAGCATTGCTCGTATCTCTGCATCTCTGCATCTCTGCATCTCTGCATCTCTGCATCTCTCTATCTTCGTCTTATCTCCGTCCTCATGTTCACACATCGACCCCCCGACCCCCCCACAGTCCTCCCTGGCCCGGCCAAAGCCCCGGTCCGTTCATCAGTCCCTGCAGGCTGTGGTTTTTCCTATCGATCGCCGAGCAGACACATCAGATGCCGGGAATGTAGCCTTTAACAAAGACCAGGCCGTTGCCACGGCAACTACAAACCCTTACTCTCTTCCGCTCTGTGTAGTCTGCCAATCATACTAATGAAAAAAAGGCAAGAAATAGAGTAAGGAAGCTTGTTTTTGGTTTGAAGCTTCTTGTTTCTTTCTTTTTCTTTTTTACAAACATATTCCTTTCGTCTTTCCTGTAAAGGAATGCACAGAAACACTCCAAGGAAATCCAGTTTCATTGCGGGAGCCTATAGTTTCAGGCGTTTCCATGCTGTCACTCTGACTGCCTTGCTATTTGTCGACCTGTCTTTTTGCTCATCCATCTCGTGCTCTGGTAACTATCTCTGTCTGTCTACCTTATTATCAGTCCTCACACCTGCTGCTTCTCTCTCTCTCTCTCTGTATCCTCTGTCCCTCTCTGCCTCTCCCTGCTTAATTATTGCAGTCCAGTTGTCTGTCTACATGCCAGGGGCGTTTCAAGACACTTTAGGGGCCCCAGGCTAAAGTGGAGGCAGGCAGGAAAACTCAAAAAGGTAACGGACAGATTTTTCTGGGGAAATGTGGCCCAGGGTAGAAATGATTAGATTGTGGTGGTGACCCAAAACCAGGATTTATATAATTCTGCTATCATGTGAATATTGCTCTGGAAAAAAAGTAACATATTTATAGGTCTATGTTACATTGTTGCATTGTTAAAGATATGATATGTAATCTGCATCATACATTCAGAAATATCATGCTTATCTATTAAATACATTTCAGTTCACATGGAAGTCAGTTTAGTTACAAGTCTACGTCCAGAGCAAATGTCCTGTGAGTAAGTTCCTATTTATTTCTACCCTTTAACCTGGTTAAGTAGTATCAACCTGCTAATCCAAAAGATTAAAGTAAATTTGGACAAATAGAAATTGATTCAAATTAGTTGTAGTTTAATTTGGTTTCTATGATGACGACCTGCAATCCCAGATAGAATTTCTAACAATCATTTTTGTGGATTGCCTTGAAAAAGCTCTTTGCCTCAGGAGATGATGGTGATTGGCTCACAGACACAGAACTCTATAACACAGCTTTCAAAATCAATAAGACAGTAAGACATTTGGCGAATGATGAATCAAAGCCAGAGCATCGATGGGTTGAAGTCCAGATCAGTGCACTCTTAAAGATACAATATTTAATATTTCTGCATCAAAATGTCTGGATGATGAATGTTTACTCGTACTTACAACATATTTTAAACACTTTAAATTTGTATTTCTATTCAAAACAATGGGCCGAGTAACGAGTGACAGAGTAGAACTGGCCTCATCATTTATCTGCAGTAAAGTACATTTCTATACTACTGTATATAACTGTAGGTATAACCTCCGGGTCAATCAGTGTGTGTTGTCCTTAGTTTTCCATCTTATTGTCAATAATGGATCATGTTCTGCCTCACAGACAGTAATTCCCATGATTCCACGCTGCTCCGCTGCAGCATTAAACAAGCTCTTATTGTTTTGATTAAGCGGCAGAAATTACAGACAGTCCTTTTAAGGGAGTTCTCAGAAAATGGTCATTATTGTGGACTAACGGCATCAGATTGGCGTCCCGAGGCTGATCTGTCTGTTCTGTTGTTCAGTGCACAGACGAGCGAGCATCATGCACCTACAGACTCCTACTGTATTTAAAGTTATGACAGGAGGAAGTGCATGATAACATGGGCATGGCTGTTATATTGTTATCGAGTGAGGGAACAGAGTCGTGGTGCTGGGGACTCACTGCTCTGCACGTTTCCTCGCTCCAACACACCTGATCCAAATAAACTGGTGTTTGAATCAGGTGTGTTGGAGCAGGGAAATGACTAAAACATGCAGAGCACTGGGTTTGAGAACCACTGTTTTAGACGATTCATGTGTGAACAAAGAAAAGATTGTGATTGCAAATCATGTCCTTGGTTTAAAAATACTATTTCAACACTAATACAAGTACATAACCTTGAGGAATAATGTGGGTGAGCTTTGATTCTCCGTCAGACCAGCCAGTCTGTTTGATGTCCCAATCCATATCTGGCACATACACATCGCACTGTCCTTCAACGTTCTCTGGGTCTTTAAGATCTTTTTCTGCCTCTGTGACTGAGAGCACAGCTGATGAAGAGTGAGAGCAGGATAATATATAATGTGATAATCAAGGACGGTATTGGCCTGTGCTTTTAAAAGCTGCTAATTACTGGGGAACAAATATCCAAGGAGAGGTATTTGGATGATGGCAGTCAATCCCTTATGTAACAGTTAAATTATGCCCACATGCAGTATATTATGCAATATTATACTTATTATATATTATAATATTAGTATATTACTGGTCAACAATGACAGATGTGTGGCATTTGGTCACAGGTCACATTTGGTCCATGTCACGGCCGAGAGGGGCAGCGACCAACATCCCACAGAATTCATGGTTAATGCTAATAGTTGTGTGTGTGTGTGTGTGTGTGTGCGCTACAGGGTTGGGCATTTTGGGATTTGGTTGTGAATTGGATTAGAGTCACAGTGTAACTGTAGAAAATCTGACAGCCGAAAAGAAGCTACGGGGCGACACATGAGTCACTGTGAGAGGAGACGAGAAACATGAAGAAATGAAGAAAGCTGCGCTTAGGAGATTAGATAAAACCCTTGTTTGCTGGGTTTGACTGTGATTTCTAATGAGATTTGAACCTGAGTAAAGCTGTGGAATTTGATGAGATCTACCTAATATTTAAGCAGAAAAACTGTGAGCACACGCTGCTTCTAATCTGTCTTCTGTCCAAATCTGCGGCCTTAGACAGGAATTTAGACATCGCTGCACTAAATTAAACTATTGATCACAACAAGATTACTACTGAGTTATATTGACAGGACTATACTTGATACTTGATACAATACCTTTTTGACCTCAGGTGTCCGTCAGAGCAATGCTTATGTGAGAATCCCACTGCAATTTTAATATCATTATAACAATGCCAATAACGGCTCTGAGGGATATATACGTAACATTAGCAGGATGATTTGTTTCTGTGCTCTGGCTGCATCATAATCTCATCCATAAATCCTCTCCCTCTTCCCACAGTCTTGCAAACATGAAGCTTTGAATTCATTTACATAGCTGCAATTATTTCCCACCCAGCTCCTCGGAGAGAAGTCATTATTTTTCCTCAGCATAAATCTTAACTTGGTTCACTCCCACTTCAACCTCTGCAAAAGACGCTTAATGCACATTTTACTCTTGTTTGCATGGCTTTTAAGAAGAGGTGTTTTCTGTGAGAGCACACATTTATTATCCTAAGAATCATAAGAAGTTCCCGGTGTTTTTCCCTTTTATCTATTAAACATAGAAGCCGACTGTTTGTTAATATAATGGCATGATTAATGGAGTCATTTCACATGAATGAGTTCAAATGTAGACGATTACTGCCGCAGTGGAAGCATTTGACTTAACATTCTCCGCATTACAAATGACCTGAAAGGACATACATCACTGAAGCACAAACACGTGTGAGTGCTGCTGACAGTGTTTTACATGGAGTCTGATGCTAATGCACAGACGAAGGCTGACGTGACGCCGTTAATTAAGAAAACATGAGCGATGCACAAGTGACGAGATTGTTATTTACAAACCACATGAGAAGCAGAGGAGCGACGCGGTAGTTATGTGCTCTGTCAAGCAATACTAGCAGACCTGAGTGTGGCGGGGTGCGTTTGTGTGTATACAGCAGCAGTGCAGAGACAGGCGGGGCAAAAAGTCTACATCCCATCAAACGGCTGAACGTCAGGGTTTTTTGAAACTGAAATGCTTTGTTTTTTTTGTGATTTCACTCACAACCTGTCCACCAACTGAAACGTAACTATGGGTCGTTTTGGGCGTTGGTTTTGAAAACGAGACATCTCCGTTTTCTGGTGCGGTGTTTTCAACTCAAATATGCATATGTTGTACAGAGGTCAGGGTTAGGGCAAAAAAGACAGGCAGTAAAAATTAAAAAGTTGCTATAGGGAGTCGAACCCTTGGAGTCGAACCCCACACTGACTGCCGGTGGTGATCTTTGGCGAAGGTATTACCAGGTTGCTGTCATGTATACAACCACTAGGGGCGCTGGTTTTGAAAACGTTATTCCTGCATACGACGTTTCATCACAATGTTACTGTTGCCTCCGTCTGTCTTGACATTAAATGAATCACAGCACAACACTGTGTAATTTGTAAGTAGCAATTTGCAATTCAGCAAATCCAACCAAACGTTTACACTTAACTGTTAAATATAACCTCAAATCTTTAGATTCTTATTGGATTAGATTATGTAGAAGTTCATATTATGAATGTAGTAATAATCCATCACATTTTAAACTCTAACTGAAGCTCGACTTATCATGAATTCAATTGCAATTAATCACAGAGTAATAGCTTGGTAATAACAAAGGGAAATGTGTGTGGGACTCATCAACTCATCTACTTATATATAATTATACATATACATATACATACAGTATGTGTGTGTGTGTATATACGGTAATTACCAAATCTGATTCACAATCATGGATCATAAGCATTTCTATTATTGATCTTTGGAATATTAAGATCATCTCCCTTCTACCACATTATTACCAAATAATGAATAATGTTAATATCACCTCCCTGTCACTAAATACTTTAAGACAAAAGCCCCAAGACATAAAACTGTGTGCTGTCATTACAAATGTTAACAAGCTGAATACAAACAGTAAATTCTATTTTTGGACGTGTGACACGCCCACTGACCACCACGCTGCGAGCTAAATGTCACTTTTCATGCGGCCGTTTGGATTCAGAAGTTGAACCGTCGTCTAATTAATGCCGTGCATGAAACAGCTCCTTCCTGCACCAGTGGCCATGTTTCCCTCTGAAACAACAGTGCCCCGTCGAGCTATCGACAGTGTGATGTGGATGTTTGTGCTGGTGGTGAGAGGAAGACGAGGAGGTGCGGCGCCGCGGTGATCCTACACCAGCGCCTTGAGTCGTGAAACAAAGAGCCGAGACACTGACACTGTTAGTGACAGAGCTTCCACGCTGTGGACATGAATAATGTGCAGATTATATTCCTCCCACCAGCTGAATTATGTCACAGGAGCTTGTGCCAGTTTTTTTCTTCCTCACACTTGTCACATTAAAATAATGGGATTCATATTTAAGGCCCTTCCAGGCATGCTGCTTGTTACATACATGTGACATGTGACAACACTTTTACATGTTGGTCTCATGTGTGAACATGACAGTATGGGTACAGTATGTCTTTTGTCTCACGGTCCTGCCCCTTCACTTCTTCCTGACTCATAATAGAACGAGCAGTGAATCAGACACTAAAGGTATTTTTCCTGATCATTTCTCAGCTAAGATTCTTGTCTTTCAGTCGCTCGCTCTCTCTGTGTGTGTGTGGAGTTGTCAGAGATGTCCTCCCTGACACAAGCCTCCCATTTATCCAGGCGTGAGACCAGCACAAGGAAGTGTCCGATTCACAACGACCAATGGGGATTGGATACCTTGGTACCGAGCCCAGACCTCTGCAGGGATTCTAACCAAGTTCCCAAAGCCAAGTTCTCTTTCCACTAGCTCAGAAAAAGGTGTAACGTCATTTGTGTTCATTTCCTGTTTTACTTTTACACTGGAATGACTTCCTGTTCCTGCCGTGCCCTGACATGTTGATGTGACAAATCTGACACAGTATGTGGTCCTAGATGTGATATAAAGCTGATATGTTACCATGTGGGACCCCACGGTGGAGTAGTGGCTCGCACTATTGCCTCACAGAGGCAGAGGTTAATTGGACACTATAAATTTAGAGGTCCATCACTTAGTATTGAGTTAGAATGATATTTTGTATGTGTTTTTAAATGAAAGGATTAATTTAATCGTAAATACAATTTCATCATGGAGAATATATCGTTCCATATCAACACAGACACTTTTATTTTGGAATTCTGTCAAATATGGTCACAAATATTCATGTCATGTGTGAGAACAGTCATCAATCTGCAGTGCTGAATCTCACTCACGTGTTTCTGTTTCGCACAAATCTTATTATCTCATCTTTAACATTTTTCCAGTAAGTAAAAGTAAACCTTCATTTCGGCGCACAGTTGTAATCGTCCATGACACATAAAGTGTTCTTCACCTGTGCTGCAACACAATGAGGCAATAACTATATAATACATCGTTTTCTACATTAAACACAAGTGTGGACCTCATTTTCTGTTTTCTTAAACATTCACACAGAAAAAAGAGAAAAATCACTTCATTTTTGAAATGAGTGTCTCACTGATTATGTTGATTGATTTGAACATTTCATGCTAATGTGGTCCAGCTCTTATGTAGACAGAGAGAAATCACATTCTCCTTGTGTTTGCCTCGTTAAGATCACGATAAAACAAAAGTAATGATAATTAAAGCAGCAAACATCTTCAGCTCCAACACATATCGCATTTTCTATCCAGCACAATGCTGTACACAGCAAACACAAAGCTATATAAATTCACTTAGAGCTGCTTTGTTTGGCACTTTTATGATTCCAGTCGGTCAGAATCTTATACATAATGTAAAGTTGGGTTGTACTTAAGAAAACAAGAGTTCTGCAGGTCTCTTTCAGCTCGACGCTGCACTAACATTTTGGTTTTATAGCCGACAACTTTATTGTCTTGATTCACACACTTCACAACACACCAGCACCTGCCCAGCACAAGACAAAGTTAGAGTTAGTTAATGCACTTTAATGCTTTGTCAATTCAAGCTCACTTCAAACTCATTTTCCATAACTGTCATAAAACGACTAACAGGCAAAAAAGAAAGACCTTGAAACACAGGTAACAAACAGTGAGGAGGCAGAATAATCACACACAGGTGAAACACGTTAGGGCGGGGCAGACCATCAACAGGAAGCAAAGCTCGACGAGGTACACACAAAGGAGAAACTTCAAAATAAAACAGGAAACAAGGAACGGAAAACCAGACAGAACTAAAAACTCAAGGTGTGGAAAACAGAAAAGAGCTGATGGATGAAGTTTGTGTTGGAAGGTTAGTCATTAGTTTGACTAGTTTAATAATACATTACATTATGTGTTATATGACTATTCTTCACTAACTGAATCCACTTTATTGAAACTAAAAATAGTGTCACTAAAGTGTAGAACTGTAAACACGGCAGTGTCTCTAACTATTTTCTGAATAATTCTTCTGCTCAGTGAATATAAGTTCTGTAAATGAGCAGGTAAAGTAATAATGCCCAGCTCCTGTTAATCACTGCAGCATCATCCATCATTCATGTTGTCACAGGCAGCCAGCAGGGGGCGCTCACACAGTGCAGTGCTGACAACGATTCCATACCTTATATGACCGCACGTCAACAACTAACACAAAGATGTAGCGTGTGATAAATCCACACACGCTTCTCTGGGACAGTGTTTGTGCAGCATGTGCCAACATGTTGATGCTTTCTGCAAATATTTATAGTTTAATCAGAAGAATCGTAAAGTATTTATCATAAAGATGAATATTTCAGACAACACAAACAATCTCAGTGGAGGTTTGAGTTCAGTATCTGCAATAATTCCCTTTCATTCTTAAACCCATAAACCGAGTTATTAATAAATGCTCATTGTTCCAGATTATCTACAGCCTTCTGCCACAAACTAACCAACTCACTCAGACCTGCAGCTAATAACTATACTACACTGTACGTTTATCCTCTGTCTCACAGCCACACAGTAATCACAGCGTACGAAAAGACGCCTCTGCTCCAGTTGAGAGGAATAATCACACTTTCCCTCTCTCTATTCATGTTGCTCATAAACCACAGTGTGGGTTGAAGGACACTCGCCGTATTAGGTTTCTGTCTAATTTTAGTCTTGGAAGGTGGAACTCATCCATTTTTCATGGTATGTGTATGTGTATACCTCCACCACCAATTCACTGACCCCGCCCCCCCTGCTCCCGCTTCACCACGACACGGTTTGTGTTAGCTGATCCTAACAAGACTGTTCCTGCCTCCATTATCTTCAGTGAACATTTGAACATTCAGTTCCAGGTAACGTGCTTCAGAAGAGCCTTCACGCTTACAGCCGTGTTTTAGCATTATTGTGTGAGTACTATGTGTGTTTAGGATTATCTTCAGTGATATGTGATATATGTAAGAGACGTATCATGACGTCACAAAGACCGTCAACAGACTGCCGGTCACTGACCAATGCTGACCTGTAGATCAAACATGTGTTCATCTGTGTGAACGTGTAAAATGTCAGTGTTTCACAGAGGAGTCTGGTGTATTTGCGGAAATCACGACCACGTTCAGTGGTATTTCCGTTCAGTGACTGTCAGACAGAGTCCAGGCTCCGCCCACACTGAGGAGGTGGTACTATAGTAACTGGAAAATGATCAAATGATATGTGCCAAAGTGAGGAGAGCAGAGCTGAGTAATGCTAGAACATGCTGCTTAGACCGAGACTGCTGGAGAACTCCTGTGGTTCCCTCACACTCGGCAGTGAGTAGAGTTTGAATCTGACTTTATGTTCTTGCTCTTCCCTTGTTTGTGCCCTCCCTTCCTCTCCTCGCTCTCTCGCTCTCGCGTGCCCTAGGTTGCAGGATCCAGATCTATCCAGAGCTATGTGTGTTTCTGACGAGACCTCCTGATCTTGAGGACACCGGGTTGTTGCAAGGCTGGTTTACCACTAACAGAAGGTTGAGGGAGGGGTTACAGCCCCAATCTGCCTGCAACACACGGTTTAACCATCACAACGACTGGAAGCCGTTAAATTAGGATAAAAATCCTGCTTTAATCCCGGGGCTGGGGTGTCCTGACCCCCAAGTGCTGCTCCTGCACCTGGTGTGTGTGTGTGTGTTGCTGCGTGATGGGTTTAATGCAATGGTCAAAGTCACTGATTGTGTGTGTGTAACTAAAACTAATGCATTACCACTTAATAATTAATAATCACTTATCCCTCATCTGTAAAATAAAATTATGAATTCTTATTTGCCACAATAGTCAGGGGAGGTATTTATACTGTCCGAGAAGAAGCCTGTTGCAATTATGTGGTGCTCGTATGGATCGAGTATTGATTAAGGTCCATCCTTGATTTTAAGATTCAACAGACGGACTTCACTGCAAATGAGAACAATGGAACTTCCACTATTTTGAAAACTGCACAGAGTCCAATAAACACGGCTCGACTGATACAAAAATCCTGGTGGGGATTTTGACTCTAGCCAATCTGTTCCCACAGTGAAATATTTATGGGCTAATCCTCTTTGAAGAGGCAACAGGTTCCAGACTTCGTTATACATTCAACGACTGTGGTCATGAAAGTTTTACAGATTACAGGAAGAAAAAGTTTGGCACTGAGTTTTCAAAGTATGACTGTGGAGGAACGCAGTGATATCTGCTCGTTCAAGGTAATTATAGTAGAAGACAATCAGTCTGCACTTAGATAACTCTGTGGCTGGGTTAGTTATTAGTTAGTTACACTGGGAAGCCTCCAGAGAGACGACCACATGTGGACGAGCTCAATAAAAGACTTGAATTCTTTGTACAATCTGTGATGAGCGATTATTTTCATGCTCTTGTCTCCTGACTGATATGAATTTAATCTTTTGCAAAAGTGTTAAATATTATGTGTACAGACTGCAGCTGTGCACGTGTGCATGTAAAACCTCTTCAATCCCTTCATACTTCAGCACATTGTAAAAGTGGGTCATTTTCTCCACCGACAGTAAGTTTGACAAAGTTTCAAACCCCTGATTGTGTTCATGTGCAGAGCAGAAGTATTTGTCCTCTCCGCTGCTGAGTGTGCACAGAAACTCAGACTTTGGCTGAGAATCAAAAGATATTTATAAGAGCAACGGTAAATATTGACTGTGTTACGATCACAGTGAACTTTCCCACAGAGCCATTTAGTTAGCTGAGTTTTTCCATCAGACGTCGTCAGTGAGGGATTTGGCAGTCCTCACTGACACTGAATAACACGGGAGGATTAGCACTTTCGCCTGTCACCAAATCATTCTGACGGATTAGTGACGTCCTCTGTCACTCCCGGGAATTCAAGTCAGAGCAAGAGCCAGGGGTGACGATGGAGTGAGAGGGGCAAGTCAACGTGATGAACATCGATGACGAGCTGTGGGATTTTGTCAGCGGTGGACGAGGGGTCACTTCAGGTGAGCTTCACACATCAAGAACAATTCAATTCAAATTCAAGTCGACAATAACTGCGAGAGAACGCTCGATATGTAACGACGTTGTGTTTTCACAGCATCTCCTCACACTTAACTGGATTAACTACAGGTCCCAGTGAGGCCCAAACAACCGCAGCTTCAACTTCATTCAGCTGATGATATAAAAGTCAATTAGTGTAGTTCCAGTGAGTGCACAGCAGTTCTGTCTGTTGTTAATGTTAATGTGTCATTTAACATGATTCATATGCTGTGTCCTTCATCCTAACGCTCTATTTAAAGATCTTCTGGAAGAAATGTATAAAAATGGTACCAATTATCACCTGAGAAAATATTGAGCTCTTGAAGTGACATCATTATCACCAACATGGAATGAAATGGTGAAATAATGGAACACAGGGTTAATCAGACAGTTCTGTAACTTTTACATGCACAAACACATCCATGTCTTTTGCCTCTTAAATGAGTCCCATGAATAATTGATGTTGACGATTGCTGTTGATTAGTGAAGTAACTCCTGACTGTTGAGGTGACGCTGTGAAGCCGCAGTGTCGTGCATTTCTAACTAAAGTTGTGACAGAAGCCCCGAGGCTCATTGTGACTGAGACAAAAACCCTTCGCCTTTGATTTGTTTTCGCCTGAATGCAGATCCACACACTTACAGCATCAAATTAGTGTGTGACGGAGTGACTGAGAGGAGACTTTACTGACTGCTCTCACAGGATATTACCTGTCGTCTCTACCTGCTCTATAATTGGCTGCCTGTAAACACAGCCAGCGACTGGCAAACGTGAAGCCTTCGGGGACAGAAATCTAGTTTGGACCAGTTAAATGTTCACTCAATGCAATCCCAGACTAACTCATACTCACAGTTCCACATGCATGCATAAATACTCCATCAAACTCTACACAGTCCGATATCTTTGTGAAACCGTCGTGACTAAGTGGGAAGAAGCACAGTAAGTGTCTCTGCTGGAAACAGGTACGATGTGGATAGAACTGTTATTATGTTTCCCTCCTGTAGTCACCTCAGTGTCTGACAGTGTAAAAAGCAAATCTCCACAGGGAAAGCTAGTTTAAAGAGTGTTAAGCTGAGGAGGTAGCACAGAAAATCATTTAGCTCCACTCCTTTGGCAATGCAGCAATGTGTTTTTTATCCTTCTGCAGACTCTGACTGTAAGCAGGAGCTAAGCCGTCCTCCATTATGAAACTCACAAATTGTACCGTTTAAGAAATCCAAGCATATGCCAGGAAATCAATAACCAGAGGCCGAGGACAAAGGAGGAATCAGTGGACAAGCCATGCTCCGAGATCTGCTGTATTTACCCAATATAATGAAGAGGGCAGATGATAGATTATCTCTGTCAAAGCCGACATGAGCTGAATAAAATGTCCCATAAAATCTTAAACCCTTGTTTTCTTTTACATAAACCGCACAGAGAGAGAGAGAGAGAGAGAGAGAGAGAGAGAAAGTGTGTGCTGTTTCAAAGGAAAGGAAGGTAAAATACAGGTTTTTCCTTTCACTGCAATTTCTATGAAGATGATAAAAGCATCCGTGATATTATTATTATTTTTTTTTTTTCAAGCATCCATACTTAACTTTTTAGTATCCAGAGTACAGCACATAGACATGATTTTAAATGGCAGGTAATTACTGTAGATAGCCATTAACTACAATTTGAAGACACTAATAACTGACACTGTGATTGAAAACGTTACATAATACTCTGTTGGGTGTCTCATTAATGAACTGTTATGAAAGATTAATATCATGCAACGCAATATCAAGAATATATTTTCACAGCAGTGTGATTTGGGGGTTACACATTAGGGAGGGATAAATAGTGGGAATACTTTCATTATCCCATATCCTCCGTCGGTGCTCATCTCTGCTCCCCATCAGCATCACTCACTAACCTCCTCTCTTTGAAAACAAGGTTTCCAAGGCTACGATTGAAGAAAAGGAAAACGTCTTCTTCCACATTGCAGCCTTTTGAAGAGGTCACTTTACAAGTTCTGTTTTTTTTTTTTTATTCCTCCATACCTGTTGGGCTGATGGTGCAACTTCAGTTACACAAGAGAGTCTAAAAGGAAAATATTCTTTTTCTTTCTGGTTTGAAAGTCACAGGAGAGAATCGCTGACAAATCTGTTCTGCATAATACAAAAACCAGGATGATTCAAAAAGTAAAAAAAAGAATCCTAATTCCCTTTGCAACCCGTGTATGTGTGTGTGTGTGTAAAACACAAAGCGAATGAAATAAAAAGAGGATGTGGTATTTGCATGGCTCTGGCTCACCAGTTTATATGCACAGTGACATAAATGTACAAGGACCATTGCTGCATTTGCAAATGGTTTTTCATTTCATACTCTGTTTACTGAGTCATCTGTCTATGAATAATGCATGAAGAGACAAAAGATAACCGTGGAATACCAGAGTATTACATGTCTGACAAGTAGTTTTCTTCCTGGTAAAACTTGAGACTGCGTGCCGTGTCATGCTGATCACTCCTACAGAGGCCTAAGTACAGGCTTTGAAAATGAGTGGTTTTTCTCATTACACATGGCTTTAAGCATAAGCATAAGAAAATTATCATCTGTAACATTAGTTTACTGTCTACTGCCTCTCTCATTATCTGGGTTTGGTAATATTTACATTACATTACATGTCATTTAGCAGACGCTTTTATCCAAAGCGACTTACAATGGAATTGAGTACAATCAGCCAGGGGTGGAGTCGAACTTTGCGTCCATTGTGACCATGATGTCTTTCGCACACAGGGTACCGCCACTCCACCCCATATTGCTTGATTTATGTGTTGTCTAGTATATACTGTACATCTATAGAGGTGGACATTACCTTGGTTGTGTGACATCAGCTACCGGAGCTCTAGCACTTAGCCAGTGTGTTGTTGTTTTTTTCATTTTATCGTGTGCATTTGTCACTAATAGATGACAAATACTCATTGCTGCTTGCTGTGCATTCTGCCTCCTGAAGCTCTCCAAGTAAAGAGCAAACACACTGGAGAACAAAACAGGACAATTCCCATGATCCCACTTCTGCTTTCCGACATCATCACATTAAGTCGATGTAAGATGGAGAAGTGTACATAGGTGACTGTATGTGCTATGGTGGCAATTCCACACACCAAGTATCGTAGATTAAAATCTAAGAGAGGTAGACAGACACAGTGATCTCAGCATGTACAGTGTGATATCAGGTTGGTTAACTCGACAGTGGATTTAATGAATATAAAAAAGCTAATATCGAATTCCATGTAAAACTTTATCAACTTTATTATTAGTAACTTTATTAAGTAGCTAAATAATCCCAACCAAACTTTGTCCGCACATTATTCTATCACTCTTAAGATAATTCTTTCACAAGCGTCACATGCACTTAATGTTTTCTGTCAAGATGCACGTAACTTCATTCCCTGTCAGCAAAACAGCACTCAAGGTGTATATTTGTATATTTATCAAGTACAGGGCACTTAATATAATCTGAACATACGAATATTATTGATAATTGGGATGATTTGATCCACAACACTTGAGCGAGGTCACGTTGCTTTATATAAACTGTTTGTTTATTTTTGTGTTTTTTTTTTTTCTCTTAAATAAAATGTCACACATAAATTCATGTCAGTCAGTTTGTGTTAATCACACTGTGGATGTGTTTGGATCGCATGAGTGCCGTGGTGATGCTGATGCACAGGGGATAGTGGAAGCTTCTTTTTTTTTCCCCCATCTGAGAAGGTGAACGTTGTTGACACTGTTTGACGTACATCTTTCAAAAAGGACTCGAAAGTAATTTTCCCCCTCAAGTGATTGTGGATTCATAGAATAGAGTCAATAAAGGGGCTATTTTCATGTCTCAACAACTACTGGGTGGACGACCATAAAATTGTATGCATCCTTGTTGACCGATATTGACCGAAAGCCCTGCATTGTCTAATGAATATCTTTGGTGACCTGCACCACTATCACCTCTGGCTGAAATGAACCTTAGATCCAACCCTTTCAGCCGAACCAAGACATTCGATAAAATAATGTATATGTTTCTAAATGAGAAGATCAAATACCTAGTTTTGGACAACAATTAGTAGTTTTCATTTAAAGCTGCAGTGCATAACTCATGGTGGTTTTTCTGTTGTTGTTGATGATATTATTGTACCTCTGTTTTGCCTTTTGTGAACAGAAATCACATTAGATTGTTTGCTATACGCTACATCTTTCATTTAAAAAAAAAATACTCAAGCAACACTATCAGACCTGACTGGGGGAGCATTTGTGTGTATATAGTAGCAGCACAGGGGTGGGTGGAGGCAAGAGGCATTTATCTTGTCAAAATGCCTAAAGGTCAGGTGTTTTTTTGTTTGTTTTTTTTTAGCAATAGTATTCACTTCTGAAACTTTTTGTGGGCGCTTTAATGTGTTTTCAATCATACTCCAACTTATTTGCCTCTGTCTGTCTTGACATAAAGCGAATCACTTCCTGTGTGCTGCACAGTAATGTCACTGGGAACACCACCATGCTGACAAACACAGAGGAGTTGTGTAGAGCTAATAGATTTAATCAGCTGGTTTAATTGTTTACATTTTTAAAAGTTGTGCACTCCAGTTTTAAAGCTAAACATACGTTTCTGAAACTCGGTATTGTCTGAATATTTCTTCAAGTTTTTCGAGATTGACAATGTTGTTGTAAATCACTTGAGCTACCTTCGTGTTTTCATGTCGGGGGTGATTTGTCTTCCTAACTGTCCGTTACAGCCACAGAGGAATGTAGACATGCATCAGTCAGAGGTGGCCTGGAGGCAGCTTGAGGACAATTCAACAGCATCTCACAGCTGCAGTATAAGCAGAACAGATTTCACTCACAAATTTCAACCACAGAAAATTCATTGCTCTCAGCATGATAGCATATAGATTCAAATTGCCGATCCCCCTTTTATCTGTTTTCGCTTTGGAAGCACAGATCTTTAGCTGTGTGAAATGTGTGTGTAATTGAACAGAAATACTGAAATGCTCAAATCTGAACAAAACTGGCTTTGGCTTTTGACTTGGCTATTGCTTTGAGCTGCATATGTTATCATAGTCTCAAACAAACATTTAAGGAGTTCAGTTTAAAGTAAAGCAGCCTTTGAAAAGACAAAAGAAAGAGGGATCATGCTAGACAAATGCATTCTGCCATCAGCAAGACAGGAGTTATTCATTTATGGCCTCTTTGCTTTCGCTTCAATTTTTTAGCGTTTTATTAATTCACATAAATCATTGTCATTTCCTCATCAGTGGCTATGGGTTAGGACAGTACTTTTGATCAGCAGTCACACATCATCTGGCAGAGACTTCACTCATCTGATGCACAGCAGCAGAGAGAACAAAAAGAAGAAAAAAGGAAAAGCTGCTGGCTGTCTCCTCCAAAATTATAATGCTTGAGTTTTTCCACATGGGATTTTAGACATTTTCCTCAGGAGTATTCAGATTGATGTACCGTCTTTCACTCGCTACCTGCAAATTGTTGGTGTTTTTGTTTTTCAAAAACGGCGAGACATCACATCACATTGATGGATCATGTAAGTAAAACACAGAACTGTACAAAAATCAGCTTTCTAAGTGTCTTTGAATAACTAAAGGTGCCATAGTTTGCAGGCCATACTCTGCATTTTATAGTTTCTATATCAGTAGCAGGATTGTTTCACTAAGTGTTTTCTATACAGAACAACAGGGGGAAGAACTTCAGTCCAAAACCATGTAAAAAATATATCTTGTAAATGTAATGTCAATTTGTAATTGGGCCCTCAAATCTGTTTAATTTTGCACTAGTGTAAAGAAAAGGCAACTTGTAGTTGCAGAAGGATCACAAAGAGTGAGCGAGGAAATACAGAAATAATATTTTTACTCCTTTATGTGCCCGAAACTACCATAATATCATAGAAAATTCACTACTGATATACTAGCAGCTGTAGAATGCTTATAGGCTGAAGAACACACCTCACCCGGGAATCAGTGTCTGCACATTTATTTTCTCTAAAGAGTAACATGGGGGCACAGCCAGTGCATTCACAGTGGCAGGAATCTCTCTCTAGGAATCTCTCTCTCTCTCTCTCTCTCTCTCTCTCTCTCTCTCTCTCTCTCTCTCTCTCTCTCTCTCTCTCTCTCTCTCTCTCTCTCTCTCTCTCTCCTCTCTCTCCTCTCTCTCTCTCTCTCTCTCTCTCTCTCTCTCTCTCTCTCTCTCTCTCTCTCTCTCTCTCTCTCTGCTCAGCACAAAAGCCTCCAAAGTTTAGTTGGAAGTTTGAAGCTACGCCACTCAACAGTGTTGTGTGGGTGGCCAATTAGAGCCCACCTGCTTCAACAGGTAACCCAAAACAATGTGCAAACCGTTTTAGGAATGTTCATTAACATAAAACAACAGAATTTACATTAAATATTGGAGGGGGAAAAAAGTATTTTCCACACTATTGTTTGTTTTGAAATTCACCCCATACTGAGGGATTTCAGTTGAAATCCATGAACTGTGGTTATAAAAGGATTTCAATAGGATTAACTTCCTTGTGTTGACTGGGGTTAAGATATTTTTTTTAATGGGAAGCTCTTTAGTTCATCTGAACGAAGGAGAGATGAGACAGAGACATTACTTTTTAAGCATCTTAGACCAAATCAGCCGAGACACAGGCTCCAAATATGGAGAGGTGGTAACACCGGTGAGTGGGATTTGCTTGTCCAGATGAAACAGGCAGAGCTTGATGCGTCGGCATGGAGACAAACTCAGCGGGGAACTTCTGATGGGCTTGTGATTCTCGCAAACAATAGCTCCAAGAGCTTTCTCTAAACTCAGACCTAGAATTTTGTTCCTCATTACACACCATTATCTTTGATCCTGATGCTATGTCAACAATGTTCCAATTCCATTGAAATAAATAAAAAAGTCATTTAAAATCCTGGTGTTTCAAGGTCCTTTGTATGAAATACAGCAGCTTTCGTTTGTTTACCAATCATTATAAAAACATTATCTGTCTTGGTTAAGTTCTTAAATGATAGAAACATAGAAATGGCACTTATAAACACAGTCCTCTTGATAAGCTTCCAAGATTCCGACCTTGTTATGATTCCCTGAACACGTGTGTCTGTGTTACATTAGTATTATTGTGTCAGAGACTGGGAATAAATGAGAATCATTGCCTGCAACCTAACCATCTGGAGGGAAAAATAGAGGGAAGTTAGGCTATGACAGCAATATCTTCACTTCCTGATCAGTGCAATTAAAACACACCTGCCCAGATTTCTGTCCTGTAACAGGAAATGGGAGCGCAAACATCCAGAATGATGTTCAATATTAACTCAATCTTAAAGCATGCTGTCTATGTGAAAATGTAATTTAAGAAAATTTATACAGCAATAAATATGCCATTTATTGCTGTATACAAACCAAATGTTTTTATGAAAGCAACAAGCAATGTAAAGGTCGAGGTTTCCAGCGACTTTACAAGGGTTGAGTCACCAGTTCTTTTAAAACTGTTTTTACTGCATCTCATCAGTCTGAGGCATTAAGGATGCACATTTTAAGCAATGTCCTTCATGAACCATAACCTACTTTCATGATCAATTATCAATTCAAACTTAGAAATTAAATTAATTAATTAAAAGTGTCTGGCTATTTTTTTTCTTCCAGTACAATGAGGAAAAAATGAGGCCACTGAATTATGAATTATATTACACATAGAAAATGTGGTAATTTAGAAAATCCAGCTCCAGTTTTGTCAGCTATTACTCAGGAGATTACCTGTCATACTAAAAAACAAAACTTTTTTTCTGAGACCAAATATTTAAGGCAGGAGAAGTAAAGCTGAACTCTGAAAGCTTTAAACTTTAAAGAGCCTCATACATATTTCATGATAGTCTTTAATGGCAGACTTCAAGGAATTGTTTCACATTTTGGGACCTAACTAGAATCTCTGTAGTATCACACAGAGGTAATCCCACTCAAGTCAAAGACAGACCAAACAAGCGGAACTAATTAAAAAGTGTGTATATTTAGAGCCAGACTGCCAAGCATGACACAGTGAACCTACATTAACGTGGCAAGATGATTAGTTTTGTGTCAAATGTATCGCTCAGTCTGCTGAACAAGACAAAATAAACCAATAAAAGAGTAAAAAGGTCTTTTTGCAGAGATACTTTAGACTATAACCCTCAGGTATAGTAAAGCAATATTGCTTATATTCCCTCACCTTCATGAAGGCAGAGCAAATCACCAAATATTACTCTCATATAATCGGGACAGACATGCCCTAGGACCAGGAACTCAGTGCTGTCGTGCTACGCTTCAATTGCCTGTGCAGAGTGGAATATCACCTAGGGTGCAATGTACCAACCAGCCTGAAAAAAACAATAACAACTCACGACAGCATGGGAATTGCGTCCTGTGGATAAATATATGTCATATTCGCTCCTCATCGCTGAAATCTCAACACC